>NW_026613965.1:0-142500 GCF_026250575.1 Diorhabda carinulata
TGGTTGTGGTATTCTCGTCAGTCATAGAGGTGATCGTAATCGGTTTGTACACGGCCTTTGTGATTGTACATGTTTTGCTATGTTTATTGTGTCTCGTTATTATGTAGTTAGGAGGTGGCTTTATGTCGTGGAATGGCTCTTGTATTAGGATTATGTCGATGTCTTGTTCGTTACATGTTTGTAGCAGCTGGTCTGTCGCTCTTTTACCCTTTCCGCTATTATGCTGTAAAAATTTTATTGTCATCTATGTTGTTGTGTGTTTTGTGTTTGTGAGTTTCTAGTTTGTCTTTTGTTTTGTGTGTGTGTGTGTGTGTTTTAGTAGTTAATGTTGCGTCTTGTCTCGTTCAGTTTTTTTATGTAAATTGGGCAGTTTCTGTCTCTTGCTTCGTGTCTTGTTTGTGGTAATCTAAGCAGTCTGCAATTGTGGCAATTAACGTCTGTCGTTGTACATGTTTTTGGGTCGTGTGCGTCTCCGCACCGGTAGCAGGTGTATTTTTGGTCAGTGCAGTATTTGGCCGAGTGTCCGTATCTGCTGCATTTGAAGCATAGGGTCACCGGGATGTGTTCTTGTGTGTAGAGTTTCGTCAGGTCTATGTATATGTGTCCTTTTGTCATAATGGCTCTGAAGATGTCGGTTGGGCACTGAAGCAGTATATTTTCCTTGTAAGGATTGCGACATGGTCTACCTCCGAGTCTCTTGCACTCTGTTTTAATTCTATTCCCGAATTGTCGTTGTAAGTCCTCGTTCTCGTTTAGTATGTCTTGAAGTAGATCTTCGGCTTTTATTCCTTTTTGTACGCCTGTGATGAGTACTATCGGGTCCTGTTGCGTCGTCATTGCTTTTGTCTTTAGATTTGTGTTGTTGTCTAGTTTTTCTTTTATTTTTGTTTGTGTGTCTTTGTCTTTGTTTATAAGGATTATTCCGGTTTTAGTTCTTCTTATGGTCTCTATGTCAGTTGGTTTGACAATTTTTTTAACAATATCGAGAGCTCTCTGAGGGTCCTCTGTGTCGTTTTTGACCAGGGTCTCGAAAACTCTCGGTGTTTTCGGGGGGGAGTTCCAAGTCTGTGGTTGTGGTGCTTGTGCAACCAGCGAGGCGTATGTCCTTGTTGTGGGTTGAGTCGGGAGGTTTTGGTGGGTGACTTTAGGTTGTGGAGGTGTTGGGGTTGACACTTTGTTCAGTCTGCTCTCTAGGTCGTTTACTTTATTTAAGATCATGTCTAGTTTGTCGTTATTTTTGTCTTTGTCCGTGTTAGTCTTTAGTCTGTTGATCGTTACTTCTTGGTCATATGCAACAGCTATGAGTGTATGAACCAGTTGTTGCATTTCGGTCATTGCTTCCCGTACAGTCAGTTGGTCTTTTTTGGTAAAGCTGATCTTTCCCTTGGACTCTGGTGAGCTTCTGGTTATGGCCTGTTCTACTGTTTTGGTCAATGTCTTCGTCCTTTTCATTATATCTGTCATACTTGTTTCCTGTTGTGGTCTTGTTTGTCCTGCTTCCTCTTCTTCTTCTTCTTCTGAGTCAGTTTCTTGTCTTTTTTTTGCTTTGGTGTTCTCTTAGTCGATTTTTTATATTTAAGAATGGGGTTCGCTCAGCGTTCCCGTCATGTCATTTTTCCCGCTCGTGTCCGAAGAATCACTTTCGGTTATATCCATTGTTCATATATTGTCCCTGTATACTAATTTAACTAAATATAATATAAATATTGTCCAGCACTTTAACACGTGCACGCGATTTGAAGCCGAGAATTTAAGAGATAAAAGTTTTTTTTTTTTTTTTTCTACTTACAAATAATATAATATAATATAAATACTGTTCAGCACTTTAACACGTGCGCGCAGTTTGGAGCCGAGAATATAGAGGTAAAAAGTTTTTTTTTTTTTTCTTTCTTTTTACTTACAACATAAAATAATAAAAATGTTCATCACTTTATCACGTGCACACGGTTTGGAATAAAGATTATTTGAGATAAAGTTTCTTTCTTTTTTTTTCTTTTTACTTACCACGCAATACAATAAAAACACTGTTCATCACTTCGTCACGTGCACGCGGCATGAAATAAGGATATTTGAGAACACCGTCGATTAACGCCACTGAAGCAAACGTGTCCGTTCTCTACCGAGTTCGGATATAAAGTGAGTGGGTAGGGACAGTGGGAATCTCGTTAATCCATTCATGCGCGTCACTAATTAGATGACGAGGCATTTGGCTATCAGAAATGTGTGTCTTTTTACGGACCTGGACAGAGCCAGTTCTCAACACTTGTCATCATGCAGTCAAAGTGGCCTGTCGCATACAAGGTCCTAAACCCCGCCTCTTCCATTTGCCAGTCCCTTCAGTGGGGACTACGTGCCACCCTGGTTCACCCTGGACCCTTAAATCAATAAAGGTGGGCCTCGGTGGCCACAACAGCACGACACGGGGCCTTAGGAATTAACCTGCCCCGCCAATATTTCGTTTTCATAGTCCGCGCCACTTTCCAGGACGGACTCCTTTCCAAAGCGAGACCAAGACATTGTATTTCCCAGCAGTAGTTGGCTGGTGCGCTAATGAATGGAAACCACGACACCCCCAGTCCCCGTTCCCAAGTACCAGGTCTGGAAGTGCACAGTGGTCCTCGATAGCCGAAGGTGGATGTTCTGTAAAATAAAATATAATATAATATATAAAATATTAAATCTACCTATAACTAATGGTAGTACAGCTTCGGGCGAAAATCATATAGAGGCTTCTTATTCCGGGAATATGTTTCATCAGCCTATTTAAGATTGAGCCATAAAATAGCGATGAATGGAGAGGCTGCCAATAATAGTTTTGGTAATGTAAGATCTGATGTCTTGCTTAGAAAAGCCGAGAATATTAGAAATGATATTATTATCTCGACACCAGATTCCACGCGCTCCCACGACTAGAGGGGCCACGACGATATGTTTCCCAGGGTATCGGGATGTCATAGTTAAGAGAGTCATAGTTACTCCCGCCGTTTACCCGCGCTTGCTTGAATTTCTTCACTTTGACATTCAGAGCATTGGGCAGAAATCACATTGAGTCAACACCCGTTGGGGCCATCGCAATGCTTTGTTTTAATTAGACAGTCGGATTCCCCTAGTCCGTGCCAGTTCTGAGCTGACCGTTGAATGGCGGCCGAAGAGGATACCCAAATACCGATTAAGGTAATATGGAACCTCGCAGCAAGACGGTTCCGCGGGAGGCCAAGGCACGGGACCGAACTCGGATTCATAATTATCACTAACTCCAACCAGGAAGGAAAGAGAGATGCTCCAATTACTTCACCTATCTCACCTGCTCTGAGGTCGATATATTTATAATATATCTCTTATAATATTTAAATACAATTCGCCAAACTATCATAAAAAAAAACGTGTGTTTAATAATAATATCATCTCTCATATGAAATATAACATTATTTGTTTTTATTTAAAGAGTCGGCAGCAGCAGCAGCAGCATCAGCATCAGCATCAGCATCAGCATCAGCATCAGCAACACACCACCAGCCTTTATACATATATAATATTTTTAATATATATAATTCATATATTTTGTCGATATACCGTGTGTATAAATGATATAAATAAAACACTGGTCAGACGTCCAGTCTTCGAAACTTTATTATTTCTCTCGGACACGACGACCGCGTTATCATTTTATCATAAATATATTATATATACACACACTTATTTATCGACTATATATACGTCGTATATATGTATAATATATATATATATATATTATATATAAATATAACTCTCTACCAAACAAATTTTATGTATTTCATATAAATACACGATTAATTTATGGTATAGCGGGTTGTGTTCAAAAATTGCGTAACTTTTTCTATAAAAATTTACGCTGCTTTTCGCACTTTAGGATGCCGCACAAATACAAAAAAAAATACGCACAAGTTTGTATGTGCATGTGTTTTTTCTTAATTAGTGTGCGTTATTGTTTCACATCCAACACGCTTAGGCATTATTTTTCTTTAATAAATAGAAAAATTTTAAATTCTAAGCAGTCTTTTAAATTGATACGACCCTCAGTCAGGAGTGGTCCGGGAACGAGTATCCGAGGACCGCAATGTGCGTTCGAAATGTCGATGTTCATGTGTCCTGCAGTTCACAAGTTGACGCGCAATTAGCTGCGTTCTTCATCGACCCACGAGCCAAGTGATTCACCGTTCAGGGTAATCATTTTATTATTATGTCGTTTTCTCATATTCTATTCGTCGTATTTTTAATATTTGATTATTATTAAATTAATAATATTATTATAATATCTTATACGCGTATAGAAAATTTATATAACGACATTTTTTATATATATATATATATATATATATATATATATATATATATATATATATTATAATAAATGGTAATTATTCGAAACTTTTAGAGAAATTATAATATCGTACTTTGATATATCTGATAAATTTTAACCGCTGCACATGTTTTATTACAAACGAGGCGCGCATAGACAGATATCTCGCACGATATATTCCTCCTCTTTATATTATTACAGTTTTTTTTTTATCTTGAAAGTTTTATACAAATTTCGACGGTCGGGCGTAAATCTTCGAACACCTTCGAAATAATACATAAAATATTATTTCTAAAACGAATTTTTATACATATCGATAGAAACGACATGTGCTTAAATTTCGTTTAGGTACCCGGATGAAAATGTCTCAATAACATATAATCATCACATATAATCTGTCGATATTTTCTTGTATTACCTTCAAACGATAAAAAACTTAGGTAATAATATAATAAACGAAATAAAATTTATCCATAAAAATATAGACACACACACGACAACAGACGACGTTTCAATAAACTATATATTTTTCGTTTATTATAATAACGATTCTTTATCAGAACGTTTTTAGTTAACAAGAAATTTTGTTAATGATCGTTCCGTCAATCGTTATAATATATAATAATACATATGTTGTTATTGTTGTGTCGTCATCGTCGTCGACGCCTTCTATAAACTATGATAAAAATTTTTCGTTATATTTTTATTGGAAAAATTTATATATGTAAATATATTTTTATAGACGTATGAATTATATTTATCTTTTTTTTTTTAATTTTATTCGAAACTTGTTCGAATTTTGTAAAAATTAAAAAAAGATTTCAATATATATACATCTATAATATATATATAATTTATAACATATATAAATTTCTTTTGAAGAGTTCGATAATTTTGTAGAAGAAAATTCTCTTTTACAATTAATACAGACTTGATTTCGTTTTTTTTTTTTTTGTTTAAAAACGAACAAATACTCTGTAATGATCCTTCCGCAGGTTCACCTACGGAAACCTTGTTACGACTTTTACTTCCTCTAAATGATCAAGTTTGGTCATCTTTCCGAAGCATCGGCGACGCCGAAACGCCACCGCGCTCAGTCCGAAGACCTCACTAAATCATTCAATCGGTAGTAGCGACGGGCGGTGTGTACAAAGGGCAGGGACGTAATCAACGCGAGCTTATGACTCGCGCTTACTGGGAATTCCTCGTTCATGGGGAACAATTGCAAGCCCCAATCCCTAGCACGAAGGAGGTTCAGCGGGTTACCCGGGCCGCTCGGCCAGGGAGGACACGCTGATTCCTTCAGTGTAGCGCGCGTGCGGCCCAGAACATCTAAGGGCATCACAGACCTGTTATTGCTCAATCTCGTGCGGCTAGAAGCCGCCTGTCCCTCTAAGAAGAATTATTTGTACGCCGACAGTAAAAACCGCGAACGGCAAGAGCCGAAACTCAATACCGACGGGCCTTTGGGATGTCGAAATACGCCTAGTTAGCAGGCTAGAGTCTCGTTCGTTATCGGAATTAACCAGACAAATCGCTCCACCAACTAAGAACGGCCATGCACCACCACCCACCGAATCAAGAAAGAGCTCTCAATCTGTCAATCCTTCCGGTGTCCGGGCCTGGTGAGGTTTCCCGTGTTGAGTCAAATTAAGCCGCAGGCTCCACTCCTGGTGGTGCCCTTCCGTCAATTCCTTTAAGTTTCAGCTTTGCAACCATACTTCCCCCGGAACCCAAAAGCTTTGGTTTCCCGGAAGCTGCCCGCCGAGTCATCGGAGGAACGTCGGCGGATCGCTAGCTGGCATCGTTTATGGTTAGAACTAGGGCGGTATCTGATCGCCTTCGAACCTCTAACTTTCGTTCTTGATCAATGAAAGCGTTTTTGGCAAATGCTTTCGCTTCTGTCCGTCTTGCGACGATCCAAGAATTTCACCTCTAACGTCGCAATACGAATGCCCCCATCCGTTCCTATTAATCATTACCTCGGGGTTCCGAAAACCAACAAAATAGAACCGAGGTCCTATTCCATTATTCCATGCACACAGTATTCAGGCAAAATTTTGGCCTGCTTTAAGCACTCTAATTTGTTCAAAGTAAACGTGCCGGCCCACCTCGACACTCAGTCAAGAGCACCGCGGCGGGATTACTATTGGAGCTGGAATTACCGCGGCTGCTGGCACCAGACTTGCCCTCCAATTGATCCTCGTTAAAGGGTTTAGAGTGTACTCATTCCGATTACGGGGCCTCGGATGAGTCCCGTATCGTTATTTTTCGTCACTACCTCCCCGTGCCGGGAGTGGGTAATTTGCGCGCCTGCTGCCTTCCTTGGATGTGGTAGCCGTTTCTCAGGCTCCCTCTCCGGAATCGAACCCTGATTCCCCGTTACCCGTTACAACCATGGTAGGCGCAGGAACCTACCATCGACAGTTGATAAGGCAGACATTTGAAAGATGCGTCGCCGGTGCGAGACCGTGCGATCAGCGAAAAGTTATTCAGAGTCACCAAATTGTACGATGACGAGCAAGCCCGCCACCGATTGGTTTTGATCTAATAAAAGCGCTCCTTCCGTCTCCGGTCGGAACTCTGTTTGCATGTATTAGCTCTAGAATTACCACAGTTATCCAAGTAAATGTGGGTACGATCTAAGGAACCATAACTGATTTAATGAGCCTTTCGCGGTTTCACCTTAATTTGGCTTGTACTGAGACATGCATGGCTTAATCTTTGAGACAAGCATATGACTACTGGCAGGATCAACCAGGGAACTGTGTTTTATAATATATATAATATATATTATTACTATTATTATTATATATATATATATATATATATATTTTATAATAAAAAACTATTATCGAAAAAGTTTTAATAACAATATCCAAAAGAGGATAAATTATGATGATGTTTTTTATATTACATATATACTTTATATTTATACATAATATAATAATCATCTATATTCGTGTATAAACACATTGTTATTTACTTTTTCTTTTGCGTGTTTGCTGCGCTTATTATTGAAAATATATAATTTTCAGCGCCACGCTTTATTTATATTTTTTCTTATTTTATAAAATTTCACCGAATCGACTATAAATCTATCTAAATTTAATCGAAATGAGAAAAATTAGATGATTACGTCGACCGGGCTACAATTTCGACATTATCTCTACCCTTCGCTAGATTGTAAGCGACATGGTTTATACATTAGGTAATAATGAACGAAATTTTTATTCTCGCACGGAATAATGAGAGTTATCGCAAATATTGTGTATTATATATATAAAAGTGTAATATAATATATATTTTTCATAGACGATCGCATATGAATCGCTCACGATAGAACGCTAGCTAAATTCGCGATCTCGCAATAGATATTTAATTTGTGGATAAATTGATATAATATCTAAAAAGGGAACCGCTAGCAATATACGTTAATATATTGGAGGAGAACGGGGACCCTTTCAGAAAACTATATAATCCACCGATGTGGAATGACCGAAACAACGTCTTTACGTAAATTATAACGAGTTTATTAGAATTTAACGAGACGTCAACTTCGATACACCACACATATATGTGCGCTGTACAACGGTACGCCTTCTACATTAACATTAATAAAGATGTATAGTGAAAATATATAAAAGATGTATTGTGAATATTAAAAAGAAGTATTATGAAATTACATGTTTTGTATTTAGAAGCCGTCCGAGGTGTATCTATCACATAAAAGTGTTATGAAAATATTAACAATAAGGAAAAAAAGTATTATGAAATTAGATGGCCGCTCGATGTATGAACGTACGAGGTGTATTATATAAAAGTTGTATGAAAATAGAAATAATAATGAAAAACAAGTATTATGAAATTAAATTCCGCTCGATATAGGAACTTGTCGAGAAAGATGATTTGTGAAGTTGAATGGAGATGTTTTGTATGTAGAAGTCGTCCGAGGTGTATGACATAAAAATGTTATGAAAATATTAACCATAAGGAAAAAAAGTATTATGAATTTAGATCGCCGCTCGATGTATGAACGTACGAGGTGTATTATATAAAAGTTGTATGAAAATAGAAATAATAATGAAAAACAAGTATTATGAAATTAAATTCCGCTCGATATAGCAATTTGTCGAAAAAGATGATTTGTGAAAATTGAGTGGAGATGTTTTGTATTTAAAAGCCGTCCGAGGTGTATCTATCACATAAAAGTGTTATGAAAATATTAACAATAAGGAAAAAAAGTATTATGAAATTAGATGGCCGCTCGATGTATGAACGTACGAGGTGTATTATATAAAAGTTGTATGAAAATAGAAATAATAATAAAAAACAAGTATTATGAAATTAAATTCCGCTCGATATAGCAATTTGTCGAGAAAGATGATTTGTGAAAATTGAGTGGAGATGTTTTGTATTTAAAAGCCGTCCGAGGTGTATGACATAAAAGTGTTATGAAAATATTAACAATAAGGAAAAAAAGTATTATGAATTTAGATCGCCGCTCGATGTATGAACGTACGAGGTGTATTATATAAAAGTTGTATGAAAATAGAAATAATAATGAAAAACAAGTATTATGAAATTAAATTCCGCTCGATATAGCAATTTGTCGAGAAAGATGATTTGTGAAAATTGAGTGGAGATGTTTTGTATTTAAAAGCCGTCCGAGGTGTATGACATAAAAGTGTTATGAAAATATTAACAATAAGGGAAAAAAGTATTATGAAATTAGATCGCCGCTCGATGTATGAACGTACGAGGTGTATTATATAAAAGTTGTATGAAAATAGAAATAATAATAAAAAACAAGTATTATGAAATTAAATTCCGCTCGATATAGCAATTTGTCGAGAAAGATGATTTGTGAAAATTGAGTGGAGATGTTTTGTATTTAAAAGCCGTCCGAGGTGTATCTATCACATAAAAGTGTTATGAAAATATTAACGATAAAGAAAAAAAGTATTATGAAATTAGATCGCCGCTCGATGTATGAACGTACGAGGTGTATTATATAAAAGTTTTATGAAAATAGTAATAATTATGAAAAACAAAGTATTACGAAATTACCTAAGTTTGGTGACTGACCGGCAGAGGGCGCTAGTGTCTATAAAACCGTATTAAGTTTGGTGTCTGGTCGGCAGGATATAGCAACTTGTCGAAAAAGTTGAATTGTGTAAATTGAATGGAAATTTTTTTTATGTAGAAGCCGTTCGAGGTATATTATATAAAAGTGTTATGAAAATATTAACAATAACGGAAAAAAGTATTATGAAATTAGATGGCCGCTCGATGTATGAACGTACGAGGTGTATTATATAAAAGTTTTATGAAAATAGAAATAATAATGAAAAACAAGTATTATGAAATTTAATTCCGCTCGATATAGGAACTTGTCGAGAAAGATGATTTGTGAAGTTGAATGGAGATGTTTTGTATGTAGAAGTCGTCCGAGGTGTATGACATAAAAGTGTTATGAAAATATTAACGATAAAGAAAAAAAGTATTATGAAATTAGATCGCCGTTCGATGTATGAACGTACGAGGTGTATTATATAAAAGTTTTATGAAAATAGTAATAATTATGAAAAACAAAGTATTACGAAATTACCTAAGTTTGGTGACTGACCGGCAGAGGGCGCTAGTGTCTATAAAACCGTGTTCAGTTTGTCGTCTGGCCGGCAGAGGGCGCTAGTGTCTATAAAACTGTGTTTAGTTTGTCTTCTGGCCGGCAGAGGGCGCTAGTGTCTATTAAACCGTGTTAAGTTCGGTGACTGGCCGGCAGAGGGCGCTAGTGTCTATAAAACCGTATTAAGTTTGGTGTCTGGTCGGCAGGATATAGGAACTTGTCGAAAAAGTTGAATTGTGTAAATTGAATGGAAATTTTTTTTATGTAGAAGCCGTTCGAGGTATATTATATAAAAGTGTTATGAAAATATTAACAATAACGGAAAAAAGTATTATGAAATTAGATGGCCGCTCGATGTATGAACGTACGAGGTGTATTATATAAAAGTTGTATGAAAATAGTAATAATTATGAAAAGCAAAGTATTGGGAAATTACCTAAGTTTGGTGACTGGCCGGCAGAGGGCGCTAGTGTCTATAAAACGGTGTTTAGTTTGTCGTCTGGCCGGCAGAGGGCGCTAGTGTCTATAAAAATGTGTTTAGTTTGTCGTCTCTCCAACAGAGGGCGCTAGTGTCTATAAAACCGTGTTCAGTTTGTCGTCTGGCCGGCAGAGGGCGCTAGTGTCTATTAAACCGTGTTAAGTTCGGTGACTGGCCGGCAGAGGGCGCTAGTGTCTATAAAAATGTGTTTAGTTTGTCGTCTCTCCGGCAGAGGGCGCTAGTGTCTATAAAACCGTGTTCAGTTTGTCGTCTGGCCGGCAGAGGGCGCTAGTGTCTATAAAACTGTGTTTGGTTTGTCTTCTGGCCGGCAGAGGGCGCTAGTGTCTATAAAACAGTGTTAAGTTCGGTGACTGGCCGGCAGAGGGCGCTAGTGTCTATAAAACCGTATAAAGTTTGGTGTCTGGTCGGCAGGATATAGGAACTTGTCGAAAAAGTTGAATTGTGTAAATTGAATGGAAATTTTTTTTATGTAGAAGTCGTTCGAGGTATATTATATAAAAGTGTTATGAAAATATTAACAATAACGGAAAAAAGTATTATGAAATTAGATGGCCGCTCGATGTATGAACGTACGAGGTGTATAATATAAAAGTTGTATGAAAATAGAAATAATAATGAAAAACAAGTATTATGAAATTTAATTCCGCTCGATATAGGAACTTGTCGAGAAAGATGATATGTGAAGTTGAATGGAGATGTTTTGTATGTAGAAGTCGTCCGAGGTGTATGACATAAAAGTGTTATGAAAATATTAACGATAAAGAAAAAAAGTATTATGAAATTAGATCGTCGCTCGATGTATGAACGTACGAGGTGTATTATATAAAAGTTGTATGAAAATAGTAATAATTATGAAAAGCAAAGTATTACGAAATTAGCTAAGTTCGGTGACTGGCCGGCAGAGAGCGCTAGTGTCTATAAAACGGTGTTTAGTTTGTCTTCTGGCCGGCAGAGGGCGCTAGTGTCTATTAAACCGTGTTAAGTTCGGTGACTGGCCGGCAGAGGGCGCTAGTGTCTATAAAAAGGTGTTTAGTTTGTCGTCTCTCCGGCAGAGGGCGCTAGTGTCTATAAAACAGTGTTAAGTTCGGTGACTGGCCGGCAGAGGGCGCTAGTGTCTATAAAACCGTATTAAGTTTGGTGTCTGGTCGGCAGGATATAGGAACTTGTCGAAAAAGTTGAATTGTGTAAATTGAATGGAAATTTTTTTTATGTAGAAGCCGTTCGAGGTGTATGACATAAAAGTGTTATGAAAATATTAACAATAAGGAAAAAAAGTATTATGAATTTAGATCGCCGCTCGATGTATGAACGTACGAGGTGTATTATATAAAAGTTGTATGAAAATAGAAATAATAATGAAAAACAAGTATTATGAAATTTAATTCCGCTCGATATAGGAACTTGTCGAGAAAGATGATTTGTGAAGTTGAATGGAGATGATTTGTATGTAGAAGTCGTCCGAGGTGTATGACATAAAAGTGTTATGAAAATATTAACGATAAAGAAAAAAAGTATTATGAAATTAGATCGCCGCTCGATGTATGAACGTACGAGGTGTATTATATAAAAGTTTTATGAAAATAGTAATAATTATGAAAAACAAAGTATTACGAAATTACCTAAGTTTGGTGACTGACCGGCAGAGGGCGCTAGTGTCTATAAAAATGTGTTCAGTTTGTCGTCTGGCCGGCAGAGGGCGCTAGTGTCTATAAAACTGTGTTTAGTTTGTCTTCTGGCCGGCAGAGGGCGCTAGTGTCTATTAAACCGTGTTAAGTTCGGTGACTGGCCGGCAGAGGGCGCTAGTGTCTATAAAACCGTATTAAGTTTGGTGTCTGGTCGGCAGGATATAGCAACTTGTCGAAAAAGTTGAATTGTGTAAATTGAATGGAAATTTTTTTTATGTAGAAGCCGTTCGAGGTATATTATATAAAAGTGTTATGAAAATATTAACAATAACGGAAAAAAGTATTATGAAATTAGATGGCCGCTCGATGTATGAACGTACGAGGTGTATTATATAAAAGTTGTATGAAAATAGAAATAATAATGAAAAACAAGTATTATGAAATTAAATTCCGCTCGATATAGCAATTTGTCGAAAAAGATGATTTGTGAAAATTGAGTGGAGATGTTTTGTATTTAAAAGCCGTCCGAGGTGTATCTATCACATAAAAGTGTTATGAAAATATTAACAATAAGGAAAAAAAGTATTATGAAATTAGATGGCCGCTCGATGTATGAACGTACGAGGTGTATTATATAAAAGTTGTATGAAAATAGAAATAATAATGAAAAACAAGTATTATGAAATTTAATTCCGCTCGATATAGGAACTTGTCGAGAAAGATGATTTGTGAAGTTGAATGGAGATGTTTTGTATGTAGAAGTCGTCCGAGGTGTATGACATAAAAGTGTTATGAAAATATTAACGATAAAGAAAAAAAGTATTATGAAATTAGATCGCCGCTCGATGTATGAACGTACGAGGTGTATTATATAAAAGTTTTATGAAAATAGTAATAATTATGAAAAACAAAGTATTACGAAATTACCTAAGTTTGGTGACTGACCGGCAGAGGGCGCTAGTGTCTATAAAACCGTATTAAGTTTGGTGTCTGGTCGGCAGGATATAGCAACTTGTCGAAAAAGTTGAATTGTGTAAATTGAATGGAAATTTTTTTTATGTAGAAGCCGTTCGAGGTATATTATATAAAAGTGTTATGAAAATATTAACAATAACGGAAAAAAGTATTATGAAATTAGATGGCCGCTCGATGTATGAACGTACGAGGTGTATTATATAAAAGTTTTATGAAAATAGAAATAATAATGAAAAACAAGTATTATGAAATTTAATTCCGCTCGATATAGGAACTTGTCGAGAAAGATGATTTGTGAAGTTGAATGGAGATGTTTTGTATGTAGAAGTCGTCCGAGGTGTATGACATAAAAATGTTATGAAAATATTAACGATAAAGAAAAAAAGTATTATGAAATTAGATCGCCGCTCGATGTATGAACGTACGAGGTGTATTATATAAAAGTTTTATGAAAATAGTAATAATTATGAAAAACAAAGTATTACGAAATTACCTAAGTTTGGTGACTGACCGGCAGAGGGCGCTAGTGTCTATAAAACCGTATTAAGTTTGGTGTCTGGTCGGCAGGATATAGCAACTTGTCGAAAAAGTTGAATTGTGTAAATTGAATGGAAATTTTTTTTATGTAGAAGCCGTTCGAGGTATATTATATAAAAGTGTTATGAAAATATTAACAATAACGGAAAAAAGTATTATGAAATTAGATGGCCGCTCGATGTATGAACGTACGAGGTGTATTATATAAAAGTTTTATGAAAATAGAAATAATAATGAAAAACAAGTATTATGAAATTTAATTCCGCTCGATATAGGAACTTGTCGAGAAAGATGATTTGTGAAGTTGAATGGAGATGTTTTGTATGTAGAAGTCGTCCGAGGTGTATGACATAAAAATGTTATGAAAATATTAACCATAAGGAAAAAAAGTATTATGAATTTAGATCGCCGCTCGATGTATGAACGTACGAGGTGTATTATATAAAAGTTGTATGAAAATAGAAATAATAATGAAAAACAAGTATTATGAAATTAAATTCCGCTCGATATAGCAATTTGTCGAAAAAGATGATTTGTGAAAATTGAGTGGAGATGTTTTGTATTTAAAAGCCGTCCGAGGTGTATCTATCACATAAAAGTGTTATGAAAATATTAACAATAAGGAAAAAAAGTATTATGAAATTAGATGGCCGCTCGATGTATGAACGTACGAGGTGTATTATATAAAAGTTGTATGAAAATAGAAATAATAATAAAAAACAAGTATTATGAAATTAAATTCCGCTCGATATAGCAATTTGTCGAGAAAGATGATTTGTGAAAATTGAGTGGAGATGTTTTGTATTTAAAAGCCGTCCGAGGTGTATGACATAAAAGTGTTATGAAAATATTAACAATAAGGAAAAAAAGTATTATGAATTTAGATCGCCGCTCGATGTATGAACGTACGAGGTGTATTATATAAAAGTTGTATGAAAATAGAAATAATAATGAAAAACAAGTATTATGAAATTAAATTCCGCTCGATATAGCAATTTGTCGAGAAAGATGATTTGTGAAAATTGAGTGGAGATGTTTTGTATTTAAAAGCCGTCCGAGGTGTATGACATAAAAATGTTATGAAAATATTAACCATAAGGAAAAAAAGTATTATGAATTTAGATCGCCGCTCGATGTATGAACGTACGAGGTGTATTATATAAAAGTTGTATGAAAATAGAAATAATAATGAAAAACAAGTATTATGAAATTAAATTCCGCTCGATATAGCAATTTGTCGAAAAAGATGATTTGTGAAAATTGAGTGGAGATGTTTTGTATTTAAAAGCCGTCCGAGGTGTATCTATCACATAAAAGTGTTATGAAAATATTAACAATAAGGAAAAAAAGTATTATGAAATTAGATGGCCGCTCGATGTATGAACGTACGAGGTGTATTATATAAAAGTTGTATGAAAATAGAAATAATAATAAAAAACAAGTATTATGAAATTAAATTCCGCTCGATATAGCAATTTGTCGAGAAAGATGATTTGTGAAAATTGAGTGGAGATGTTTTGTATTTAAAAGCCGTCCGAGGTGTATGACATAAAAGTGTTATGAAAATATTAACAATAAGGAAAAAAAGTATTATGAATTTAGATCGCCGCTCGATGTATGAACGTACGAGGTGTATTATATAAAAGTTGTATGAAAATAGAAATAATAATGAAAAACAAGTATTATGAAATTAAATTCCGCTCGATATAGCAATTTGTCGAGAAAGATGATTTGTGAAAATTGAGTGGAGATGTTTTGTATTTAAAAGCCGTCCGAGGTGTATGACATAAAAGTGTTATGAAAATATTAACAATAAGGGAAAAAAGTATTATGAAATTAGATCGCCGCTCGATGTATGAACGTACGAGGTGTATTATATAAAAGTTGTATGAAAATAGAAATAATAATAAAAAACAAGTATTATGAAATTAAATTCCGCTCGATATAGCAATTTGTCGAGAAAGATGATTTGTGAAAATTGAGTGGAGATGTTTTGTATTTAAAAGCCGTCCGAGGTGTATCTATCACATAAAAGTGTTATGAAAATATTAACGATAAAGAAAAAAAGTATTATGAAATTAGATCGCCGCTCGATGTATGAACGTACGAGGTGTATTATATAAAAGTTTTATGAAAATAGTAATAATTATGAAAAACAAAGTATTACGAAATTACCTAAGTTTGGTGACTGACCGGCAGAGGGCGCTAGTGTCTATAAAACCGTATTAAGTTTGGTGTCTGGTCGGCAGGATATAGCAACTTGTCGAAAAAGTTGAATTGTGTAAATTGAATGGAAATTTTTTTTATGTAGAAGCCGTTCGAGGTATATTATATAAAAGTGTTATGAAAATATTAACAATAACGGAAAAAAGTATTATGAAATTAGATGGCCGCTCGATGTATGAACGTACGAGGTGTATTATATAAAAGTTTTATGAAAATAGAAATAATAATGAAAAACAAGTATTATGAAATTTAATTCCGCTCGATATAGGAACTTGTCGAGAAAGATGATTTGTGAAGTTGAATGGAGATGTTTTGTATGTAGAAGTCGTCCGAGGTGTATGACATAAAAGTGTTATGAAAATATTAACGATAAAGAAAAAAAGTATTATGAAATTAGATCGCCGTTCGATGTATGAACGTACGAGGTGTATTATATAAAAGTTTTATGAAAATAGTAATAATTATGAAAAACAAAGTATTACGAAATTACCTAAGTTTGGTGACTGACCGGCAGAGGGCGCTAGTGTCTATAAAACCGTGTTCAGTTTGTCGTCTGGCCGGCAGAGGGCGCTAGTGTCTATAAAACTGTGTTTAGTTTGTCTTCTGGCCGGCAGAGGGCGCTAGTGTCTATTAAACCGTGTTAAGTTCGGTGACTGGCCGGCAGAGGGCGCTAGTGTCTATAAAACCGTATTAAGTTTGGTGTCTGGTCGGCAGGATATAGGAACTTGTCGAAAAAGTTGAATTGTGTAAATTGAATGGAAATTTTTTTTATGTAGAAGCCGTTCGAGGTATATTATATAAAAGTGTTATGAAAATATTAACAATAACGGAAAAAAGTATTATGAAATTAGATGGCCGCTCGATGTATGAACGTACGAGGTGTATTATATAAAAGTTGTATGAAAATAGTAATAATTATGAAAAGCAAAGTATTGGGAAATTACCTAAGTTTGGTGACTGGCCGGCAGAGGGCGCTAGTGTCTATAAAACGGTGTTTAGTTTGTCGTCTGGCCGGCAGAGGGCGCTAGTGTCTATTAAACCGTGTTAAGTTCGGTGACTGGCCGGCAGAGGGCGCTAGTGTCTATAAAAAGGTGTTTAGTTTGTCGTCTCTCCGGCAGAGGGCGCTAGTGTCTATAAAACGGTGTTTAGTTTGTCGTCTCTCCGGCAGAGAGCGCTAGTGTCTATAAAACCGTGTTAAGTTCGGTGACTGGCCAGCAGAGGGCGCTAGTGTCTATAAAACCGTGTCAAGTTCGGTGACTGGCCGGCAGAGGGCGCTAGTGTCTATAAAAAGGTGTTTAGTTTGTCGTCTCTCCGGCAGAGGGCGCTAGTGTCTATAAAACCGTGTTCAGTTTGTCGTCTGGCCGGCAGAGGGCGCTAGTGTCTATTAAACCGTGTTAAGTTCGGTCACTGGCCGGCAGAGGGCGCTAGTGTCTATAAAAAGGTGTTTAGTTTGTCGTCTCTCCGGCAGAGGGCGCTAGTATCTATAAAACCGTGTTCAGTTTGTCGTCTGGCCGGCAGAGGGCGCTAGTGTCTATAAAACTGTGTTTGGTTTGTCTTCTGGCCGGCAGAGGGCGCTAGTGTCTATTAAACCGTGTTAAGTTCGGTAACTGGCCGGCAGAGGGCGCTAGTATCTATAAAACCGTGTTCAGTTTGTCGTCTCTCCAGCAGAGGGCGCTAGTGTCTATAAAACAGTGTTAAGTTCGGTGACTGACCGGCAGAGGGCGCTAGTGTCTATAAAACCGTATTAAGTTTGGTGTCTGGTCGGCAGGATATAGGAACTTGTCGAAAAAGTTGAATTGTGTAAATTGAATGGAAATTTTTTTTATGTAGAAGCCGTTCGAGGTATATTATATAAAAGTGTTATGAAAATATTAACAATAACGGAAAAAAGTATTATGAAATTAGATGGCCGCTCGATGTATGAACGTACGAGGTGTATTATATAAAAGTTGTATGAAAATAGAAATAATAATGAAAAACAAGTATTATGAAATTTAATTCCGCTCGATATAGGAACTTGTCGAGAAAGATGATTTGTGGAGTTGAATGGAGATGTTTTGTATGTAGAAGTCGTCCGAGATGTATGACATAAAAGTGTTATGAAAATATTAACGATAAAGAAAAAAAGTATTATGAAATTAGATCGCCGCTCGATGTATGAACGTACGAGGTGTATTATATAAAAGTTGTATGAAAATAGTAATAATTATGAAAAGCAAAGTATTACGAAATTAGCTAAGTTCGGTGACTGGCCGGCAGAGGGCGCTAGTGTCTATGAAAAGGTGTTTAGTTTGTCGTCTCTCCGGCAGAGGGCGCTAGTGTCTATAAAAAGGTGTTTAGTTTGTCGTCTCTCCGGCAGAGGGCGCTAGTGTCTATAAAAAGGTGTTTAGTTTGTCGTCTCTCCGGCAGAGGGCGCTAGTGTCTATAAAACGGTGTTTAGTTTGTCGTCTCTCCGGCAGAGAGCGCTAGTGTCTATAAAACCGTGTTAAGTTCGGTGACTGGCCGGCAGAGGGCGCTAGTGTCTATAAAACCGTGTCAAGTTCGGTGACTGGCCGGCAGAGAGCGCTAGTGTCTATAAAACCGTGTTAAGTTTGGTATCTGTTCGGCAGGATATAGGAACTTGTCGAAAAAGTTGAATTGTGTAAAATGAATGGAAATTTTTTTTATGTAGAAGCCGTTCGAGTTATATTATATAAAAGTGTTATGAAAATATTAACGATAAAGAAAAAAAGTATTATGAAATAAGATGGCCGCTCGATGTATGAACGTACGAGGTGTATTATATAAAAGTTGTATGAAAATAGTAATAATTATGAAAAGCAAAGTATTACGAAATTAGCTAAGTTCGGTGACTGGCCGGCAGAGGGCGCTAGTGTCTATAAAACGGTGTTTAGTTTGTCTTCTGGCCGGCAGAGGGCGCTAGTGTCTATTAAACCGTGTTAAGTTCGGTGACTGGCCGGCAGAGGGCGCTAGTGTCTATAAAAAGGTGTTTAGTTTGTCGTCTCTCCGGCAGAGGGCGCTAGTGTCTATAAAACGGTGTTTAGTTTGTCGTCTCTCCGGCAGAGAGCGCTAGTGTCTATAAAACCGTGTTAAGTTCGGTGACTGGCCAGCAGAGGGCGCTAGTGTCTATAAAACCGTGTCAAGTTCGGTGACTGGCCGGCAGAGGGCGCTAGTGTCTATAAAAAGGTGTTTAGTTTGTCGTCTCTCCGGCAGAGGGCGCTAGTGTCTATAAAACCGTGTTCAGTTTGTCGTCTGGCCGGCAGAGGGCGCTAGTGTCTATTAAACCGTGTTAAGTTCGGTCACTGGCCGGCAGAGGGCGCTAGTGTCTATAAAAAGGTGTTTAGTTTGTCGTCTCTCCGGCAGAGGGCGCTAGTATCTATAAAACCGTGTTCAGTTTGTCGTCTGGCCGGCAGAGGGCGCTAGTGTCTATAAAACTGTGTTTGGTTTGTCTTCTGGCCGGCAGAGGGCGCTAGTGTCTATTAAACCGTGTTAAGTTCGGTAACTGGCCGGCAGAGGGCGCTAGTATCTATAAAACCGTGTTCAGTTTGTCGTCTCTCCGGCAGAGGGCGCTAGTGTCTATAAAACAGTGTTAAGTTCGGTGACTGGCCGGCAGAGGGCGCTAGTGTCTATAAAACCGTATTAAGTTTGGTGTCTGGTCGGCAGGATATAGGAACTTGTCGAAAAAGTTGAATTGTGTAAATTGAATGGAAATTTTTTTTATGTAGAAGCCGTTCGAGGTATATTATATAAAAGTGTTATGAAAATATTAACAATAACGGAAAAAAGTATTATGAAATTAGATGGCCGCTCGATGTATGAACGTACGAGGTGTATTATATAAAAGTTGTGTGAAAATAGAAATAATAATGAAAAACAAATATTATGAAATTTAATTCCGCTCGATATAGGAACTTGTCGAGAAAGATGATTTGTGAAGTTGAATGGTGATGTTTTGTATGTAGAAGTCGTCCGAGGTGTATGACATAAAAGTGTTATGAAAATATTAACGATAAAGAAAAAAAGTATTATGAAATTAGATCGCCGCTCGATGTATGAACGTACGAGGTGTATTATATAAAAGTTGTATGAAAATAGTAATAATTATGAAAAGCAAAGTATTACGAAATTAGCTAAGTTCGGTGACTGGCCGGCAGAGGGCGCTAGTGTCTATAAAACGGTGTTTAGTTTGTCTTCTGGCCGGCAGAGGGCGCTAGTGTCTATTAAACCGTGTTAAGTTCGGTGACTGGCCGGCAGAGGGCGCTAGTGTCTATAAAACCGTGTCAAGTTCGGTGACTGGCCGGCAGAGGGCGCTAGTGTCTATAAAAAGGTGTTTAGTTTGTCGTCTCTCCGGCAGAGGGCGATAGTGTCTATAAAACCGTGTTCAGTTTGTCGTCTGGCCGGCAGAGGGCGCTAGTGTCTATTAAACCGTGTTAAGTTCGGTGACTGGCCGGCAGAGGGCGCTAGTGTCTATAAAACCGTGTCAAGTTCGGTGACTGGCCGGCAGAGGGCGCTAGTGTCTATAAAAAGGTGTTTAGTTTGTCGTCTCTCCGGCAGAGGGCGCTAGTGTCTATAAAACCGTGTTCAGTTTGTCGTCTGGCCGGCAGAGGGCGCTAGTGTCTATTAAACCGTGTTAAGTTCGGTCACTGGCCGGCAGAGGGCGCTAGTGTCTATAAAACCGTGTTCAGTTTGTCGTCTGGCCGGCAGAGGGCGCTGGTGTCTATAAAACTGTGTTTGGTTTGTCTTCTGGCCGGCAGAGGGCACTAGTGTCTATTAAACCGTGTTAAGTTCGGTAACTGGCCGGCAGAGGGCGCTAGTATCTATAAAACCGTGTTCAGTTTGTCGTCTCTCCGGCAGAGGGCGCTAGTGTCTATAAAACCGTGTTAAGTTCGGTGACTGGCCGGCAGAGGGCGCTAGTGTCTATAAAACCGTATTAAGTTTGGTGTCTGGTCGGCAGGATATAGGAACTTGTCGAAAAAGTTGAATTGTGTAAATTGAATGGAAATTTTTTTTATGTAGAAGCCGTTCGAGGTATATTATATAAAAGTGTTATGAAAATATTAACGATAAAGAAAAAAAGTATTATGAAATTAGATGGCCGCTCGATGTATGAACGTACGAGGTGTATTATATAAAAGTTGTATGAAAATAGTAATAATTATGAAAAGCAAAGTATTACGAAATTAGCTAAGTTCGGTGACTGGCCGGCAGAGGGCGCTAGTGTCTATAAAACGGTGTTTAGTTTGTCTTCTTGCCGGCAGAGGGCGCTAGTGTCTATTAAACCGTTTAAGTTCGGTGACTGGCCGGCAGAGGGCGCTAGTGTCTATAAAAAGGTGTTTAGTTTGTCGTCTCTCCGGCAGAGGGCGCTAGTGTCTATAAAACGGTGTTTAGTTTGTCGTCTCTCCGGCAGAGAGCGCTAGTGTCTATAAAACCGTGTTAAGTTCGGTGACTGGCCGGCAGAGGGCGCTAGTGTCTATAAAACCGTGTCAAGTTCGGTGACTGGCCGGCAGAGGGCGCTAGTGTCTATAAAAAGGTGTTTAGTTTGTCGTCTCTCCAGCAGAGGGCGCTAGTGTCTATAAAACCGTGTTCAGTTTGTCGTCTGGCCGGCAGAGGGCGCTAGTGTCTATTAAACCGTGTTAAGTTCGGTCACTGGCCGGCAGAGGGCGCTAGTGTCTATAAAAAGGTGTTTAGTTTGTCGTCTCTCCGGCAGAGGGCGCTAGTATCTATAAAACCGTGTTCAGTTTGTCGTCTGGCCGGCAGAGGGCGCTAGTATCTATAAAACCGTGTTCAGTTTGTCGTCTCTCCGGCAGAGGGCGCTAGTGTCTATAAAACAGTGTTAAGTTCGGTGACTGGCCGGCAGAGGGCGCTAGTGTCTATAAAACCGTATTAAAATTGGTGTCTGGTCGGCAGGATATAGGAACTTGTCGAAAAAGTTGAATTGTGTAAATTGAATGGAAATTTTTTTTATGTAGAAGCCGTTCGAGGTATATTATATAAAAGTGTTATGAAAATATTAACAATAACGGAAAGAAGTATTATGAAATTAGATGGCCGCTCGATGTATGAACGTACGAGGTGTATTATATAAAAGTTGTATGAAAATAGAAATAATAATGAAAAACAAGTATTATGAAATTTAATTCCGCTCGATATAGGAACTTGTCGAGAAAGTTGATTTGTGAAGTTGAATGGAGATGTTTTGTATGTAGAAGTCGTCCGAGGTGTATGACATAAAAGTGTTATGAAAATATTAACGATAAAGAAAAAAAGTATTATGAAATTAGATCGCCGCTCGATGTATGAACGTACGAGGTGTATTATATAAAAGTTGTATGAAAATAGTAATAATTATGAAAAGCAAAGTATTACGAAATTAGCTAAGTTCGGTGACTGGCCGGCAGAGGGCGCTAGTGTCTATAAAACGGTGTTTAGTTTGTCTTCTGGCCGGCAGAGGGCGCTAGTGTCTATTAAACCATGTTAAGTTCGGTGACTGGCCGGCAGTGGGCGCTTGTGTCTATAAAAAGGTGTTTAGTTTGTCGTCTCTCCGGCAGAGGGCGCTAGTGTCTATAAAAAGGTGTTTAGTTTGTCCTCTCTCCGGCAGAGGGCGCTAGTGACTATAAAAAGGTGTTTAGTTTGTCGTCTCTCCGGCAGAGGGCGCTAGTGTCTATTAAACCATGTTAAGTTCGGTGACTGGCCGGCAGAGGGCGCTAGTGTCTATAAAAAGGTGTTTGTTTTGTCGTCTCTCCGGCAGAGGGCGCTAGTGTTTATAAAACGGTGTTTAGTTTGTCGTCTCTCCGGCAGAGAGCGCTAGTGTCTATAAAACCGTGTTAAGTTCGGTGACTGGCCGGCAGAGGGCGCTAGTGTCTATAAAACCGTGTCAAGTTCGGTGACTGGCCGGCAGAGAGCGCTAGTGTCTATAAAACCGTGTTAAGTTTGGTGTCTGGTCGGCAGGATATAGGAACTTGTCGAAAAAGTTGAATTGTGTAAAATGAATGGAAATTTTTTTTATGTAGAAGCCGTTCGAGTTATATTATATAAAAGTGTTATGAAAATATTAACGATAAAGAAAAAAAGGATTATGAAATTAGATGGCCGCTCGATGTATGAACGTACGAGGTGTATTATATAAAAGTTGTATGAAAATAGTAATAATTATGAAAAGCAAAGTATTACGAAATTAGCTAAGTTCGGTGACTGGCCGGCAGAGGGCGCTAGTGTCTATAAAACGGTGTTTAGTTTGTCTTCTGGCCGGCAGAGGGCGCTAGTGTCTATTAAACCGTGTTAAGTTCGGTGACTGGCCGGCAGAGGGCGCTAGTGTCTATAAAAAGGTGTTTAGTTTGTCGTCTCTCCGGCAGAGGGCGCTAGTGTCTATAAAACGGTGTTTAGTTTGTCGTCTCTCCGGCAGAGAGCGCTAGTGTCTATAAAACCGTGTTAAGTTCGGTGACTGGCCGGCAGAGGGCGCTAGTGTCTATAAAACCGTGTCAAGTTCGGTGACTGGCCGGCAGAGGGCGCTAGTGTCTATAAAAAGGTGTTTAGTTTGTCGTCTCTCCGGCAGAGGGCGCTAGTGTCTATAAAACCGTGTTCAGTTTGTCGTCTGGCCGGCAGAGGGCGCTAGTGTCTATTAAACCGTGTTAAGTTCGGTGACTGGCCGGCAGAGGGCGCTAGTGTCTATAAAACCGTGTCAAGTTCGGTGACTGGCCGGCAGAGGGCGCTAGTGTCTATAAAAAGGTGTTTAGTTTGTCGTCTCTCCGGCAGAGGGCGCTAGTGTCTATAAAACCGTGTTCAGTTTGTCGTCTGGCCGGCAGAGAGCGCTAGTGTCTATAAACCGTGTTAAGTTTGGTGTCTGGTCGGCAGGATATAGGAACTTGTCGAAAAAGTTGAATTGTGTAAAATGAATGGAAATTTTTTTTATGTAGAAGCCGTTCGAGTTATATTATATAAAAGTGTTATGAAAATATTAACGATAAAGAAAAAAAGTATTATAAAATTAGATGGCCGCTCGATGTATGAACGTACGAGGTGTATTATATAAAAGTTGTATGAAAATAGTAATAATTATGAAAAGCAAAGTATTACGAAATTAGCTAAGTTCGGTGACTGGCCGGCAGAGGGCGCTAGTGTCTATAAAACGGTGTTTAGTTTGTCTTCTGGCCGGCAGAAGGCGCTAGTGTCTATTAAACCGTGTTAAGTTCGGTGACTGGCCGGCAGAGGGCGCTAGTGTCTATAAAAAGGTGTTTAGTTTGTCGTCTCTCCGGCAGAGGGCGCTAGTGTCTATAAAACGGTGTATAGTTTGTCGTCTCTCCGGCAGAGAGCGCTAGTGTCTATAAAACCGTGTTAAGTTCGGTGACTGGCCGGCAGAGGGCGCTAGTGTCTATAAAACCGTGTCAAGTTCGGTGACTGGCCGGCAGAGGGCGCTAGTGTCTATAAAAAGGTGTTTAGTTTGTCGTCTCTCCGGCAGAGGGCGCTAGTGTCTATAAAACCGTGTTCAGTTTGTCGTCTGGCCGGCAGAGGGCGCTAGTGTCTATTAAACCGTGTTAAGTTCGGTGACTGGCCGGCAGAGGGCGCTAGTGTCTATAAAACCGTGTCAAGTTCGGTGACTGGCCGGCAGAGGGCGCTAGTGTCTATAAAAAGGTGTTTAGTTTGTCGTCTCTCCGGCAGAGGGCGCTAGTGTCTATAAAACCGTGTTCAGTTTGTCGTCTGGCCGGCAGAGGGCGCTAGTGTCTATTAAACCGTGTTAAGTTCGGTCACTGGCCGGCAGAGGGCGCTAGTGTCTATAAAAAGGTGTTTAGTTTGTCGTCTCTCCGGCAGAGGGCGCTAGTATCTATAAAACCGTGTTCAGTTTGTCGTCTGGCCGGCAGAGGGCGCTAGTGTCTATAAAACTGTGTTTGGTTTGTCTTCTGGCCGGCAGAGGGCGCTAGTGTCTATTAAACCGTGTTAAGTTCGGTAACTGGCCGGCAGAGGGCGCTAGTATCTATAAAACCGTGTTCAGTTTGTCGTCTCTCCGGCAGAGGGCGCTAGTGTCTATAAAACAGTGTTAAGTTCGGTGACTGGCCGGCAGAGGGCGCTAGTGTCTATAAAACCGTATTAAGTTTGGTGTCTGGTCGGCAGGATATAGGAACTTGTCGAAAAAGTTGAATTGTGTAAATTGAATGGAAATTTTTTTTATGTAGAAGCCGTTCGAGGTATATTATATAAAAGTGTTATGAAAATATTAACAATAACGGAAAAAAGTATTATGAAATTAGATGGCCGCTCGATGTATGAACGTACGAGGTGTATTATATAAAAGTTGTATGAAAATAGAAATAATAATGAAAAACAAATATTATGAAATTTAATTCCGCTCGATATAGGAACTTGTCGAGAAAGATGATTTGTGAAGTTGAATGGTGATGTTTTGTATGTAGAAGTCGTCCGAGGTGTATGACATAAAAGTGTTATGAAAATATTAACGATAAAGAAAAAAAGTATTATGAAATTAGATCGCCGCTCGATGTATGAACGTACGAGGTGTATTATATAAAAGTTGTATGAAAATAGTAATAATTATGAAAAGCAAAGTATTACGAAATTAGCTAAGTTCGGTGACTGGCCGGCAGAGGGCGCTAGTGTCTATAAAACGGTGTTTAGTTTGTCTTCTGGCCGGCAGAGGGCGCTAGTGTCTATTAAACCGTGTTAAGTTCGGTGACTGGCCGGCAGAGGGCGCTAGTGTCTATAAAACCGTGTCAAGTTCGGTGACTGGCCGGCAGAGGGCGCTAGTGTCTATAAAAAGGTGTTTAGTTTGTCGTCTCTCCGGCAGAGGGCGATAGTGTCTATAAAACCGTGTTCAGTTTGTCGTCTGGCCGGCAGAGGGCGCTAGTGTCTATTAAACCGTGTTAAGTTCGGTGACTGGCCGGCAGAGGGCGCTAGTGTCTATAAAACCGTGTCAAGTTCGGTGACTGGCCGGCAGAGGGCGCTAGTGTCTATAAAAAGGTGTTTAGTTTGTCGTCTCTCCGGCAGAGGGCGCTAGTGTCTATAAAACCGTGTTCAGTTTGTCGTCTGGCCGGCAGAGGGCGCTAGTGTCTATTAAACCGTGTTAAGTTCGGTCACTGGCCGGCAGAGGGCGCTAGTGTCTATAAAACCGTGTTCAGTTTGTCGTCTGGCCGGCAGAGGGCGCTGGTGTCTATAAAACTGTGTTTGGTTTGTCTTCTGGCCGGCAGAGGGCGCTAGTGTCTATTAAACCGTGTTAAGTTCGGTAACTGGCCGGCAGAGGGCGCTAGTATCTATAAAACCGTGTTCAGTTTGTCGTCTCTCCGGCAGAGGGCGCTAGTGTCTATAAAACCGTGTTAAGTTCGGTGACTGGCCGGCAGAGGGCGCTAGTGTCTATAAAACCGTATTAAGTTTGGTGTCTGGTCGGCAGGATATAGGAACTTGTCGAAAAAGTTGAATTGTGTAAATTGAATGGAAATTTTTTTTATGTAGAAGCCGTTCGAGGTATATTATATAAAAGTGTTATGAAAATATTAACAATAACGGAAAAAAGTATTATGAAATTAGATGGCCGCTCGATGTATGAACGTACGAGGTGTATTATATAAAAGTTGTATGAAAATAGTAATAATTATGAAAAGCAAAGTATTACGAAATTAGCTAAGTTCGGTGACTGGCCGGCAGAGGGCGCTAGTGTCTATAAAACGGTGTTTAGTTTGTCTTCTGGCCGGCAGAGGGCACTAGTGTCTATTAAACCGTGTTAAGTTCGGTGACTGGCCGGCAGAGGGCGCTAGTGTCTATAAAAAGGTGTTTAGTTTGTCGTCTCTCCGGCAGAGGGCGCTAGTGTCTATAAAAAGGTGTTTAGTTTGTCGTCTCTTCGGCAGAGGGCGCTAGTGTCTATAAAAAGGTGTTTAGTTTGTCGTCTCTCCGGCAGAGGGCGCTAGTGTCTATAAAACAGTGTTAAGTTCGGTGACTGGCCGGCAGAGGGCGCTAGTGTCTATAAAACCGTATTAAGTTTGGTGTCTGGTCGGCAGGATATAGGAACTTGTCGTAAAAGTTGAATTGTGTAAATTGAATGGAAATTTTTTTTATGTAGAAGCCGTTCGAGGTATATTATATAAAAGTGTTATGAAAATATTAACAATAACGGAAAAAAGTATTATGAAATTAGATGGCCGCTCGATGTATGAACGTACGAGGTGTATTATATAAAAGTTGTATGAAAATAGTAATAATTATGAAAAGCAAAGTATTACGAAATTAGCTAAGTTCGGTGACTGGCCGGCAGAGGGCGCTAGTGTCTATAAAACGGTGTTTAGTTTGTCTTCTGGCCGGCAGAGGGCGCTAGTGTCTATTAAACCGTGTTAAGTTCGGTGACTGGCCGGCAGAGGGCGCTAGTGTCTATAAAAAGGTGTTTAGTTTGTCGTCTCTCCGGCAGAGAGCGCTAGTGTCTATAAAACCGTGTTAAGTTCGGTGACTGGCCGGCAGAGGGCGCTAGTGTCTATAAAACCGTGTCAAGTTCGGTGACTGGCCGGCAGAGAGCGCTAGTGTCTATAAAACCGTGTTAAGTTTGGTGTCTGGTCGGCAGGATATAGGAACTTGTCGAAAAAGTTGAATTGTGTAAAATGAATGGAAATTTCTTTTATGTAGAAGCCGTTCGAGTTATATTAAATAAAAGTGTTATGAAAATATTAACGATAAAGAAAAAAAGTATTATGAAATTAGATGGCCGCTCGATGTATGAACGTACGAGGTGTATTATATAAAAGTTGTATGAAAATAGTAATAATTATGAAAAGCAAAGTATTACGAAATTAGCTAAGTTCGGTGACTGGCCGGCAGAGGTTGCTAGTGTCTATAAAACGGTGTTTAGTTTGTCTTCTGGCCGGCAGAGGGCGCTAGTGTCTATTAAACCGTGTTAAGTTCGGTGACTGGCCGGCAGAGGGCGCTAGTGTCTATAAAAAGGTGTTTAGTTTGTCGTCTCTCCGGCAGAGGGCGCTAGTGTCTATAAAACGGTGTTTAGTTTGTCGTCTCTCCGGCAGAGAGCGCTAGTGTCTATAAAACCGTGTTAAGTTCGGTGACTGGCCGGCAGAGGGCGCTAGTGTCTATAAAACCGTGTCAAGTTCGGTGACTGGCCGGCAGAGGGCGCTAGTGTCTATAAAAAGGTGTTTAGTTTGTCGTCTCTCCGGCAGAGGGCGCTAGTGTCTATAAAACCGTGTTCAGTTTGTCGTCTGGACGGCAGAGGGCGCTAGTGTCTATTAAACCGTGTTAAGTTCGGTCACTGGCCGGCAGAGGGCGCTAGTGTCTATAAAAAGGTGTTTAGTTTGTCGTCTCTCCGGCAGAGGGCGCTAGTATCTATAAAACCGTGTTCAGTTTGTCGTCTGGCCGGCAGAGGGCGCTAGTGTCTATAAAACTGTGTTTGGTTTGTCTTCTGGCCGGCAGAGGGCGCTAGTGTCTATTAAACCGTGTTAAGTTCGGTAACTGGCCGGCAGAGGGCGCTAGTATCTATAAAACCGTGTTCAGTTTGTCGTCTCTCCGGCAGAGGGCGCTAGTGTCTATAAAACAGTGTTAAGTTCGGTGACTGGCCGGCAGAGGGCGCTAGTGTCTATAAAACCGTATTAAGTTTGGTGTCTGGTCGGCAGGATATAGGAACTTGTCGAAAAAGTTGAATTGTGTAAATTGAATGGAAATTTTTTTTATGTAGAAGCCGTTCGAGGTATATTATATAAAAGTGTTATGAAAATATTAACAATAACGGAAAAAAGTATTATGAAATTAGATGGCCGCTCGATGTATGAACGTACGAGGTGTATTATATAAAAGTTGTATGAAAATAGAAATAATAATGAAAAACAAGTATTATGAAATTTAATTCCGCTCGATATAGGAACTTGTCGAGAAAGATGATTTGTGAAGTTGAATGGAGATGTTTTGTATGTAGAAGTCGTCCAAGGTGTATGACATAAAAGTGTTATGAAAATATTAACGATAAAGAAAAAAAGTATTATGAAATTAGATCGCTGCTCGATGTATGAACGTACGAGGTGTATTATATAAAAGTTGTATGAAAATAGTAATAATTATGAAAAGCAAAGTATTACGAAATTAGCTAAGTTCGGTGACTGGCCGGCAGAGGGCGCTAGTGTCTATAAAACGGTGTTTAGTTTGTCTTCTGGCCGGCAGAGGGCGCTAGTGTCTATTAAACCGTGTTAAGTTCGGTGACTGGCCGGCAGAGGGCGCTAGTGTCTATAAAAAGGTGTTTAGTTTGTCGTCTCTCTGGCAGAGGGCGCTAGTGTCTATAAAAAGGTGTTTAGTTTGTCGTCTCTCCGGCAGAGGGCGCTAGTGTCTATAAAAAGGTGTTTAGTTTGTCGTCTCTCCGGCAGAGGGCGCTAGTGTCTATAAAACAGTGTTAAGTTCGGTGACTGGCCGGCAGAGGGCGCTAGTGTCTATAAAACCGTATTAAGTTTGGTGTCTGGTCGGCAGGATATAGGAACTTGTCGAAAAAGTTGAATTGTGTAAATTGAATGGAAATTTTTTTTATGTACAAGCCGTTCGAGGTATATTATATAAAAATGTTATGAAAATATTAACAATAACGGAAAAAAGTATTATGAAATTAGATGGCCGCTCGATGTATGAACGTACGAGGTGTATTATATAAAAGTTGTATGAAAATAGTAATAATTATGAAAAGCAAAGTATTACGAAATTAGCTAAGTTCGGTGACTGGCCGGCAGAGTGCGCTAGTGTCTATAAAACGGTGTTTAGGTTGTCTTCTGGCCGGCAGAGGGCGCTAGTGTCTATTAAACCGTGTTAAGTTCGGTGACTGGCCGGCAGAGGGCGCTAGTGTCTATAAAAAGGTGTTTAGTTTGTCGTCTCTCCGGCAGAGGGCGCTAGTGTCTATAAAACGGTGTTTAGTTTGTCGTCTCTCCGGCAGAGAGCGCTAGTGTCTATAAAACCGTGTTTAGTTCGGTGACTGGCCGGCAGAGGGCGCTAGTGTCTATAAAACCGTGTCAAGTTCGGTGACTGGCCGGCAGAGAGCGCTAGTGTCTATAAAACCGTGTTAAGTTTGGTGTCTGGTCGGCAGGATATAGGAACTTGTCGAAAAAGTTGAATTGTGTAAAATGAATGGAAATTTTTTTTATGTAGAAGCCGTTCGAGGTATATTATATAAAAGTGTTATGAAAATATTAACAATAACGGAAAAAAGTATTATGAAATTAGATGGCCGCTCGATGTATGAACGTACGAGGTGTATTATATAAAAGTTGTAAGAAAATAGAAATAATAATGAAAAACAAGTATTATGAAATTTAATTCCGCTCGATATAGGAACTTGTCGAGAAAGATGATTTGTGAAGTTGAATGGAGATGTTTTGTATGTAGAAGTCGTCCGAGGTGTATGACATAAAAGTGTTATGAAAATATTAACGATAAAGAAAAAAAGTATTATGAAATTAGATCGCCGCTCGATGTATGAACGTACGAGGTGTATTATATAAAAGTTGTATGAAAATAGTAATAATTATGAAAAGCAAAGTATTACGAAATTAGCTAAGTTCGGTGACTGGCCGGCAGAGGGCGCTAGTGTCTATAAAACGGTGTTTAGTTTGTCTTCTGGCCGGCAGAGGGCGCTAGTGTCTATTAAACCGTGTTAAGTTCGGTGACTGGCCGGCAGAGGGCGCTAGTGTCTATAAAAAGGTGTTTAGTTTGTCGTCTCTCCGGCAGAGGGCGCTAGTGTCTATAAAACGGTGTTTAGTTTGTCGTCTCTCCGGTAGAGAGCGCTAGTGTCTATAAAACCGTGTTAAGTTCGGTGACTGGCCGGCAGAGGGCGCTAGTGTCTATAAAACCGTGTCAAGTTCGGTGACTGGCCGGCAGAGGGCGCTAGTGTCTATAAAAAGGTGTTTAGTTTGTCGTCTCTCCGGCAGAGGGCGCTAGTGTCTATAAAACCGTGTTCAGTTTGTCGTCAGGCCGGCAGAGGGCGCTAGTGTCTATTAAACCGTGTTAAGTTCGGTCACTGGCCGGCAGAGGGCGCTAGTGTCTATAAAAAGGTGTTTAGTTTGTCGTCTCTCCGGCAGAGGGCGCTAGTATCTATAAAACCGTGTTCAGTTTGTCGTCTGGCCGGCAGAGGGCGCTAGTGTCTATAAAACTGTGTTTGGTTTGCCTTCTGGCCGGCAGAGGGCGCTAGTGTCTATTAAACCGTGTTAAGTTCGGTAACTGGCCGGCAGAGGGCGCTAGTATCTATAAAACCGTGTTCAGTTTGTCGTCTCTCCGGCAGAGGGCGCTAGTGTCTATAAAACAGTGTTAAGTTCGGTGACTGACCGGCAGAGGGCGCTAGTGTCTATAAAACCGTATTAAGTTTGGTGTCTGGTCGGCAGGATATAGGAACTTGTCGAAAAAGTTGAATTGTGTAAATTGAATGGAAATTTTTTTTATGTAGAAGCCGTTCGAGGTATATTATATAAAAGTGTTATGAAAATATTAACAATAACGGAAAAAAGTATTATGAAATTAGATGGCCGCTCGATGTATGAACGTACGAGGTGTATTATATAAAAGTTGTATGAAAATAGTAATAATTATGAAAAGCAAAGTATTACGAAATTAGCTAAGTTCGGTGACTGGCCGGCAGAGGGCGCTAGTGTCTATAAAACGGTGTTTAGTTTGTCTTCTGGCCGGCAGAGGGCGCTAGTGTCTATTAAACCGTGTTAAGTTCGGTGACTGGCCGGCAGAGGGCGCTAGTGTCTATAAAAAGGTGTTTAGTTTGTCGTCTCTCCGGCAGAGGGCGCTAGTGTCTATAAAACCGTGTTAAGTTCGGTGACTGGCCGGCAGAGGGCGCTAGTGTCTATAAAACGGTGTTTAGTTTGTCTTCTGGCCGGCAGAGGGCGCTAGTGTCTATTAAACCGTGTTAAGTTCGGTGACTGGCCGGCAGAGGGCGCTAGTGTCTATAAAAAGGTGTTTAGTTTGTCGTCTCTCCGGCAGAGAGCGCTAGTGTCTATAAAACCGTGTTAAGTTCGGTGACTGGCCGGCAGAGGGCGCTAGTGTCTATAAAACCGTGTCAAGTTCGGTGACTGGCCGGCAGAGAGCGCTAGTGTCTATAAAACCGTGTTAAGTTTGGTGTCTGGTCGGCAGGATATAGGAACTTGTCGAAAAAGTTGGATTGTGTAAAATGAATGGAAATTTCTTTTATGTAGAAGCCGTTCGAGTTATATTAAATAAAAGTGTTATGAAAATATTAACGATAAAGAAAAAAAGTATTATGAAATTAGATGGCCGCTCGATGTATGAACGTACGAGGTGTATTATATAAAAGTTGTATGAAAATAGTAATAATTATGAAAAGCAAAGTATTACGAAATTAGCTAAGTTCGGTGACTGGCCGGCAGAGGTTGCTAGTGTCTATAAAACGGTGTTTAGTTTGTCTTCTGGCCGGCAGAGGGCGCTAGTGTCTATAAAAAGGTGTTTAGTTTGTCGTCTCTCCGGCAGAGGGCGCTAGTGTCTATAAAAAGGTGTTTAGTTTGTCGTCTCTTCGGCAGAGGGCGCTAGTGTCTATAAAAAGGTGTTTAGTTTGTCGTCTCTCCGGCAGAGGGCGCTAGTGTCTATAAAACAGTGTTAAGTTCGGTGACTGGCCGGCAGAGGGCGCTAGTGTCTATAAAACCGTATTAAGTTTGGTGTCTGGTCGGCAGGATATAGGAACTTGTCGTAAAAGTTGAATTGTGTAAATTGAATGGAAATTTTTTTTATGTAGAAGCCGTTCGAGGTATATTATATAAAAGTGTTATGAAAATATTAACAATAACGGAAAAAAGTATTATGAAATTAGATGGCCGCTCGATGTATGAACGTACGAGGTGTATTATATAAAAGTTGTATGAAAATAGTAATAATTATGAAAAGCAAAGTATTACGAAATTAGCTAAGTTCGGTGACTGGCCGGCAGAGGGCGCTAGTGTCTATAAAACGGTGTTTAGTTTGTCTTCTGGCCGGCAGAGGGCGCTAGTGTCTATTAAACCGTGTTAAGTTCGGTGACTGGCCGGCAGAGGGCGCTAGTGTCTATAAAAAGGTGTTTAGTTTGTCGTCTCTCCGGCAGAGGGCGCTAGTGTCTATAAAACCGTGTTAAGTTCGGTGACTGGCCGGCAGAGGGCGCTAGTGTCTATAAAACGGTGTTTAGTTTGTCTTCTGGCCAACAGAGGGCGCTAGTGTCTATTAAACCGTGTTAAGTTCGGTGACTGGCCGGCAGAGGGCGCTAGTGTCTATAAAAAGGTGTTTAGTTTGTCGTCTCTCCGGCAGAGAGCGCTAGTGTCTATAAAACCGTGTTAAGTTCGGTGACTGGCCGGCAGAGGGCGCTAGTGTCTATAAAACCGTGTCAAGTTCGGTGACTGGCCGGCAGAGAGCGCTAGTGTCTATAAAACCGTGTTAAGTTTGGTGTCTGGTCGGCAGGATATAGGAACTTGTCGAAAAAGTTGAATTGTGTAAAATGAATGGAAATTTCTTTTATGTAGAAGCCGTTCGAGTTATATTAAATAAAAGTGTTATGAAAATATTAACGATAAAGAAAAAAAGTATTATGAAATTAGATGGCCGCTCGATGTATGAACGTACGAGGTGTATTATATAAAAGTTGTATGAAAATAGTAATAATTATGAAAAGCAAAGTATTACGAAATTAGCTAAGTTCGGTGACTGGCCGGCAGAGGTTGCTAGTGTCTATAAAACGGTGTTTAGTTTGTCTTCTGGCCGGCAGAGGGCGCTAGTGTCTATTAAACCGTGTTAAGTTCGGTGACTGGCCGGCAGAGGGCGCTAGTGTCTATAAAAAGGTGTTTAGTTTGTCGTCTCTCCGGCAGAGGGCGCTAGTGTCTATAAAACGGTGTTTAGTTTGTCGTCTCTCCGGCAGAGAGCGCTAGTGTCTATAAAACCGTGTTAAGTTCGGTGACTGGCCGGCAGAGGGCGCTAGTGTCTATAAAACCGTGTCAAGTTCGGTGACTGGCCGGCAGAGGGCGCTAGTGTCTATAAAAAGGTGTTTAGTTTGTCGTCTCTCCGGCAGAGGGCGCTAGTGTCTATAAAACCGTGTTCAGTTTGTCGTCTGGACGGCAGAGGGCGCTAGTGTCTATTAAACCGTGTTAAGTTCGGTCACTGGCCGGCAGAGGGCGCTAGTGTCTATAAAAAGGTGTTTAGTTTGTCGTCTCTCCGGCAGAGGGCGCTAGTATCTATAAAACCGTGTTCAGTTTGTCGTCTGGCCGGCAGAGGGCGCTAGTGTCTATAAAACTGTGTTTGGTTTGTCTTCTGGCCGGCAGAGGGCGCTAGTGTCTATTAAACCGTGTTAAGTTCGGTAACTGGCCGGCAGAGGGCGCTAGTATCTATAAAACCGTGTTCAGTTTGTCGTCTCTCCGGCAGAGGGCGCTAGTGTCTATAAAACAGTGTTAAGTTCGGTGACTGGCCGGCAGAGGGCGCTAGTGTCTATAAAACCGTATTAAGTTTGGTGTCTGGTCGGCAGGATATAGGAACTTGTCGAAAAAGTTGAATTGTGTAAATTGAATGGAAATTTTTTTTATGTAGAAGCCGTTCGAGGTATATTATATGAAAGTGTTATGAAAATATTAACAATAACGGAAAAAAGTATTATGAAATTAGATGGCCGCTCGATGTATGAACGTACGAGGTGTATTATATAAAAGTTGTATGAAAATAGAAATAATAATGAAAAACAAGTATTATGAAATTTAATTCCGCTCGATATAGGAACTTGTCGAGAAAGATGATTTGTGAAGTTGAATGGAGATGTTTTGTATGTAGAAGTCGTCCAAGGTGTATGACATAAAAGTGTTATGAAAATATTAACGATAAAGAAAAAAAGTATTATGAAATTAGATCGCCGCTCGATGTATGAACGTACGAGGTGTATTATATAAAAGTTGTATGAAAATAGTAATAATTATGAAAAGCAAAGTATTACGAAATTAGCTAAGTTCGGTGACTGGCCGGCAGAGGGCGCTAGTGTCTATAAAACGGTGTTTAGTTTGTCTTCTGGCCGGCAGAGGGCGCTAGTGTCTATTAAACCGTGTTAAGTTCGGTGACTGGCCGGCAGAGGGCGCTAGTGTCTATAAAAAGGTGTTTAGTTTGTCGTCTCTCTGGCAGAGGGCGCTAGTGTCTATAAAAAGGTGTTTAGTTTGTCGTCTCTCCGGCAGAGGGCGCTAGTGTCTATAAAAAGGTGTTTAGTTTGTCGTCTCTCCGGCAGAGGGCGCTAGTGTCTATAAAACAGTGTTAAGTTCGGTGACTGGCCGGCAGAGGGCGCTAGTGTCTATAAAACCGTATTAAGTTTGGTGTCTGGTCGGCAGGATATAGGAACTTGTCGAAAAAGTTGAATTGTGTAAATTGAATGGAAATTTTTTTTATGTACAAGCCGTTCGAGGTATATTATATAAAAATGTTATGAAAATATTAACAATAACGGAAAAAAGTATTATGAAATTAGATGGCCGCTCGATGTATGAACGTACGAGGTGTATTATATAAAAGTTGTATGAAAATAGTAATAATTATGAAAAGCAAAGTATTACGAAATTAGCTAAGTTCGGTGACTGGCCGGCAGAGTGCGCTAGTGTCTATAAAACGGTGTTTAGGTTGTCTTCTGGCCGGCAGAGGGCGCTAGTGTCTATTAAACCGTGTTAAGTTCGGTGACTGGCCGGCAGAGGGCGCTAGTGTCTATAAAAAGGTGTTTAGTTTGTCGTCTCTCCGGCAGAGGGCGCTAGTGTCTATAAAACGGTGTTTAGTTTGTCGTCTCTCCGGCAGAGAGCGCTAGTGTCTATAAAACCGTGTTTAGTTCGGTGACTGGCCGGCAGAGGGCGCTAGTGTCTATAAAACCGTGTCAAGTTCGGTGACTGGCCGGCAGAGAGCGCTAGTGTCTATAAAACCGTGTTAAGTTTGGTGTCTGGTCGGCAGGATATAGGAACTTGTCGAAAAAGTTGAATTGTGTAAAATGAATGGAAATTTTTTTTATGTAGAAGCCGTTCGAGGTATATTATATAAAAGTGTTATGAAAATATTAACAATAACGGAAAAAAGTATTATGAAATTAGATGGCCGCTCGATGTATGAACGTACGAGGTGTATTATATAAAAGTTGTATGAAAATAGAAATAATAATGAAAAACAAGTGTTATGAAATTTAATTCCGCTCGATATAGGAACTTGTCGAGAAAGATGATTTGTGAAGTTGAATGGAGATGTTTTGTATGTAGAAGTCGTCCGAGGTGTATGACATAAAAGTGTTATGAAAATATTAACGATAAAGAAAAAAAGTATTATGAAATTAGATCGCCGCTCGATGTATGAACGTACGAGGTGTATTATATAAAAGTTGTATGAAAATAGTAATAATTATGAAAAGCAAAGTATTACGAAATTAGCTAAGTTCGGTGACTGGCCGGCAGAGGGCGCTAGTGTCTATAAAACGGTGTTTAGTTTGTCTTCTGGCCGGCAGAGGGCGCTAGTGTCTATTAAACCGTGTTAAGTTCGGTGACTGGCCGGCAGAGGGCGCTAGTGTCTATAAAAAGGTGTTTAGTTTGTCGTCTCTCCGGCAGAGGGCGCTAGTGTCTATAAAACGGTGTTTAGTTTGTCGTCTCTCCGGCAGAGAACGCTAGTGTCTATAAAACCGTGTTAAGTTCGGTGACTGGCCGGCAGAGGGCGCTAGTGTCTATAAAACCGTGTCAAGTTCGGTGACTGGCCGGCAGAGGGCGCTAGTGTCTATAAAAAGGTGTTTAGTTTGTCGTCTCTCCAGCAGAGGGCGCTAGTGTCTATAAAACCGTGTTCAGTTTGTCGTCTGGCCGGCAGAGGGCGCTAGTGTCTATTAAACCGTGTTAAGTTCGGTCACTGGCCGGCAGAGGGCGCTAGTGTCTATAAAAAAGTGTTTAGTTTGTCGTCTCTCCGGCAGAGGGCGCTAGTATCTATAAAACCGTGTTCAGTTTGTCGTCTGGCCGGCAGAGGGCGCTAGTGTCTATAAAACTGTGTTTGGTTTGTCTTCTGGCCGGCAGAGGGCGCTAGTGTCTATTAAACCGTGTTAAGTTCGGTAACTGGCCGGCAGAGGGCGCTAGTATCTATAAAACCGTGTTCAGTTTGTCGTCTCTCCGGCAGAGGGCCCTAGTGTCTATAAAACAGTGTTAAGTTCGGTGACTGACCGGCAGAGGGCGCTAGTGTCTATAAAACCGTATTAAGTTTGGTGTCTGGTCGGCAGGATATAGGAACTTGTCGAAAAAGTTGAATTGTGTAAATTGAATGGAAATTTTTTTTATGTAGAAGCCGTTCGAGGTATATTATATAAAAGTGTTATGAAAATATTAACAATAACGGAAAAAAGTATTATGAAATTAGATGGCCGCTCGATGTATGAACGTACGAGGTGTATTATATAAAAGTTGTATGAAAATAGAAATAATAATGAAAAACAAGTGTTATGAAATTTAATTCCGCTCGATATAGGAACTTGTCGAGAAAGATGATTTGTGAAGTTGAATGGAGATGTTTTGTATGTAGAAGTCGTCCGAGGTGTATGACATAAAAGTGTTATGAAAATATTAACGATAAAGAAAAAAAGTATTATGAAATTAGATCGCCGCTCGATGTATGAACGTACGAGGTGTATTATATAAAAGTTGTATGAAAATAGTAATAATTATGAAAAGCAAAGTATTACGAAATTAGCTAAGTTCGGTGACTGGCCGGCAGAGGGCGCTAGTGTCTATAAAACGGTGTTTAGTTTGTCTTCTGGCCGGCAGAGGGCGCTAGTGTCTATTAAACCGTGTTAAGTTCGGTGACTGGCCGGCAGAGGGCGCTAGTGTCTATAAAAATGTGTTTAGTTTGTCGTCTCTCCGGCAGAGGGCGCTAGTGTCTATAAAACGGTGTTTAGTTTGTCGTCTCTCCGGCAGAGAACGCTAGTGTCTATAAAACCGTGTTAAGTTCGGTGACTGGCCGGCAGAGGGCGCTAGTGTCTATAAAACCGTGTCAAGTTCGGTGACTGGCCGGCAGAGGGCGCTAGTGTCTATAAAAAGGTGTTTAGTTTGTCGTCTCTCCAGCAGAGGGCGCTAGTGTCTATAAAACCGTGTTCAGTTTGTCGTCTGGCCGGCAGAGGGCGCTAGTGTCTATTAAACCGTGTTAAGTTCGGTCACTGGCCGGCAGAGGGCGCTAGTGTCTATAAAAAAGTGTTTAGTTTGTCGTCTCTCCGGCAGAGGGCGCTAGTATCTATAAAACCCTGTTCAGTTTGTCGTCTGGCCGGCAGAGGGCGCTAGTGTCTATAAAACTGTGTTTGGTTTGTCTTCTGGCCGGCAGAGGGCGCTAGTGTCTATTAAACCGTGTTAAGTTCGGTAACTGGCCGGCAGAGGTCGCTAGTATCTATAAAACCGTGTTCAGTTTGTCGTCTCTCCGGCAGAGGGCCCTAGTGTCTATAAAACAGTGTTAAGTTCGGTGACTGACCGGCAGAGGGCGCTAGTGTCTATAAAACCGTATTAAGTTTGGTGTCTGGTCGGCAGGATATAGGAACTTGTCGAAAAAGTTGAATTGTGTAAATTGAATGGAAATTTTTTTTATGTAGAAGCCGTTCGAGGTATATTATATAAAAGTGTTATGAAAATATTAACAATAACGGAAAAAAGTATTATGAAATTAGATGGCCGCTCGATGTATGAACGTACGAGGTGTATTATATAAAAGTTGTATGAAAATAGAAATAATAATGAAAAACAAGTGTTATGAAATTTAATTCCGCTCGATATAGGAACTTGTCGAGAAAGATGTTTTGTGAAGTTGAATGGAGATGTTTTGTATGTAGAAGTCGTCCGAGGTGTATGACATAAAAGTGTTATGAAAATATTAACGATAAAGAAAAAAAGTATTATGAAATTAGATCGCCGCTCGATGTATGAACGTACGAGGTGTATTATATAAAAGTTGTATGAAAATAGTAATAATTATGAAAAGCAAAGTATTACGAAATTAGCTAAGTTCGGTGACTGGCCGGCAGAGGGCGCTAGTGTCTATAAAACGGTGTTTAGTTTGTCTTCTGGCCGGCAGAGGGCGCTAGTGTTTATAAAACGGTGTTTAGTTTGTCGTCTCTCCGGCAGAGAGCGCTAGTGTCTATTAAACCGTGTTAAGTTCGGTGACTGGCCGGCAGAGGGCGCTAGTGTCTATAAAAAGGTGTTTAGTTTGTCGTCTCTCCGGCAGAGAGCGCTAGTGTCTATAAGACCGTGTTAAGTTCGGTGACTGGCCGGCAGAGGGCGCTAGTGTTTATAAAACGGTGTTTAGTTTGTCGTCTCTCCGGCAGAGAGCGCTAGTGTCTATAAGACCGTGTTAAGTTCGGTGACTGGCCGGCAGAGGGCGCTAGTGTCTATAAAACCGTGTCAAGTTCGGTGACTGGCCGGCAGAGAGCGCTAGTGTCTATAAAACCGTATTAAGTTTGGTGTCTGGTCGGCAGGATATAGGAACTTGTCGAAAAAGTTGAATTGTGTAAATTGAATGGAAATTTTTTTTATGTAGAAGCCGTTCGAGGTATATTATATAAAAGTGTTATGAAAATATTAACAATAACGGAAAAAAGTATTATGAAATTAGATGGCCGCTCGATGTATGAACGTACGAGGTGTATTATATAAAAGTTGTATGAAAATAGAAATAATAATGAAAAACAAGTATTATGAAATTTAATTTCGCTCGATATAGGAACTTGTCGAGAAAGATGATTTGTGAAGTTGAATGGAGATGTTTTGTATGTAGAAGTCGTCCGAGGTGTATGACATAAAAGTGTTATGAAAATATTAACGATAAAGAAAAAAAGTATTATGAAATTAGATCGCCGCTCGATGTATGAACGTACGAGGTGTATTATATAAAAGTTGTATGAAAATAGTAATAATTATGAAAAGCAAAGTATTACGAAATTAGCTAAGTTCGGTGACTGGCCGGCAGAGGGCGCTAGTGTCTATAAAACGGTGTTTAGTTTGTCTTCTGGCCGGCAGAGGGCGCTAGTGTCTATTAAACCGTGTTAAGTTCGGTGACTGGCCGGCAGAGGGCGCTAGTGTCTATAAAAAGGTGTTTAGTTTGTCGTCTCTCCGGCAGAGGGCGCTAGTGTCTATAAAACGGTGTTAAGTTCAGTGACTGGCCGGCAGAGGGCGCTAGTGTCTATAAAACCGTATTAAGTTTGGTGTCTGGTCGGCAGGATATAGGAACTTGTCGAAAAAGTTGAATTGTGTAAATTGAATGGAAATTTTTTTTATGTAGAAGCCGTTCGAGGTATATTATATGAAAGTGTTATGAAAATATTAACAATAACGGAAAAAAGTATTATGAAATTAGATGGCCGCTCGATGTATGAACGTACGAGGTGTATTATATAAAAGTTGTATGAAAATAGTAATAATTATGAAAAGCAAAGTATTACGAAATTAGCTAAGTTCGGTGACTGGCCGGCAGAGGGCGCTAGTGTCTATAAAACGGTGTTTAGTTTGTCTTCTGGCCGGCAGAGGGCGCTAGTGTCTATTAAACCGTGTTAAGTTCGGTGACTGGCCGGCAGAGGGCGCTAGTGTCTATAAAAAGGTGTTTAGTTTGTCGTCTCTCCGGCAGAGGACGCTAGTGTCTATAAAACGGTGTTTAGTTTGTCGTCTCTCCGGCAGAGAGCGCTAGTGTCTATAAAACCGTGTTAAGTTCGCTGACTGGCCGGCAGAGGGCGCTAGTGTCTATAAAACCGTGTCAAGTTCGGTGACTGGCCGGCAGAGAGCGCTAGTGTCTATAAAACCGTGTTAAGTTTGGTGTCTGGTCGGCAGGATATAGGAACTTGTCGAAAAAGTTGAATTGTGTAAAATGAATGGAAATTTTTTTTATGTAGAAGCCGTTCGAGTTATATTATATAAAAGTGTTATGAAAATATTAACGATAAAGAAAAAAAGTATTATGAAATTAGATGGCCGCTCGATGTATGAACGTACGAGGTGTATTATATAAAAGTTGTATGAAAATAGTAATAATTATGAAAAGCAAAGTATTACGAAATTAGCTAAGTTCGGTGACTGGCCGGCAGAGGGCGCTAGTGTCTATAAAACGGTGTTTAGTTTGTCTTCTGGCCGGCAGAGGGCGCTAGTGTCTATTAAACCGTGTTAAGTTCGGTGACTGGCCGGCAGAGGGCGCTAGTGTCTATAAAAAGGTGTTTAGTTTGTCGTCTCTCCGGCAGAGGGCGCTAGTGTCTATAAAACGGTGTTTAGTTTGTCGTCTCTCCGGCAGAGAACGCTAGTGTCTATAAAACCGTGTTAAGTTCGGTGACTGGCCGGCAGAGGGCGCTAGTGTCTATAAAACCGTGTCAAGTTCGGTGACTGGCCGGCAGAGGGCGCTAGTGTCTATAAAAAGGTGTTTAGTTTGTCGTCTCTCCAGCAGAGGGCGCTAGTGTCTATAAAACCGTGTTCAGTTTGTCGTCTGGCCGGCAGAGGGCGCTAGTGTCTATTAAACCGTGTTAAGTTCGGTCACTGGCCGGCAGAGGGCGCTAGTGTCTATAAAAAAGTGTTTAGTTTGTCGTCTCTCCGGCAGAGGGCGCTAGTATCTATAAAACCGTGTTCAGTTTGTCGTCTGGCCGGCAGAGGGCGCTAGTGTCTATAAAACTGTGTTTGGTTTGTCTTCTGGCCGGCAGAGGGCGCTAGTGTCTATTAAACCGTGTTAAGTTCGGTAACTGGCCGGCAGAGGGCGCTAGTATCTATAAAACCGTGTTCAGTTTGTCGTCTCTCCGGCAGAGGGCAATAGTGTCTATAAAACAGTGTTAAGTTCGGTGACTGACCGGCAGAGGGCGCTAGTGTCTATAAAACCGTATTAAGTTTGGTGTCTGGTCGGCAGGATATAGGAACTTGTCGAAAAAGTTGAATTGTGTAAATTGAATGGAAATTTTTTTTATGTAGAAGCCGTTCGAGGTATATTATATAAAAGTGTTATGAAAATATTAACAATAACGGAAAAAAGTATTATGAAATTAGATGGCCGCTCGATGTATGAACGTACGAGGTGTATTATATAAAAGTTGTATGAAAATAGAAATAATAATGAAAAACAAGTGTTATGAAATTTAATTCCGCTCGATATAGGAACTTGTCGAGAAAGATGATTTGTGAAGTTGAATGGAGATGTTTTGTATGTAGAAGTCGTCCGAGGTGTATGACATAAAAGTGTTATGAAAATATTAACGATAAAGAAAAAAAGTATTATGAAATTAGATCGCCGCTCGATGTATGAACGTACGAGGTGTATTATATAAAAGTTGTATGAAAATAGTAATAATTATGAAAAGCAAAGTATTACGAAATTAGCTAAGTTCGGTGACTGGCCGGCAGAGGGCGCTAGTGTCTATAAAACGGTGTTTAGTTTGTCTTCTGGCCGGCAGAGGGCGCTAGTGTTTATAAAACGGTGTTTAGTTTGTCGTCTCTCCGGCAGAGAGCGCTAGTGTCTATTAAACCGTGTTAAGTTCGGTGACTGGCCGGCAGAGGGCGCTAGTGTCTATAAAAAGGTGTTTAGTTTGTCGTCTCTCCGGCAGAGAGCGCTAGTGTCTATAAGACCGTGTTAAGTTCGGTGACTGGCCGGCAGAGGGCGCTAGTGTTTATAAAACGGTGTTTAGTTTGTCGTCTCTCCGGCAGAGAGCGCTAGTGTCTATAAGACCGTGTTAAGTTCGGTGACTGGCCGGCAGAGGGCGCTAGTGTCTATAAAACCGTGTCAAGTTCGGTGACTGGCCGGCAGAGAGCGCTAGTGTCTATAAAACCGTATTAAGTTTGGTGTCTGGTCGGCAGGATATAGGAACTTGTCGAAAAAGTTGAATTGTGTAAATTGAATGGAAATTTTTTTTATGTAGAAGCCGTTCGAGGTATATTATATAAAAGTGTTATGAAAATATTAACAATAACGGAAAAAAGTATTATGAAATTAGATGGCCGCTCGATGTATGAACGTACGAGGTGTATTATATAAAAGTTGTATGAAAATAGAAATAATAATGAAAAACAAGTATTATGAAATTTAATTTCGCTCGATATAGGAACTTGTCGAGAAAGATGATTTGTGAAGTTGAATGGAGATGTTTTGTATGTAGAAGTCGTCCGAGGTGTATGACATAAAAGTGTTATGAAAATATTAACGATAAAGAAAAAAAGTATTATGAAATTAGATCGCCGCTCGATGTATGAACGTACGAGGTGTATTATATAAAAGTTGTATGAAAATAGTAATAATTATGAAAAGCAAAGTATTACGAAATTAGCTAAGTTCGGTGACTGGCCGGCAGAGGGCGCTAGTGTCTATAAAACGGTGTTTAGTTTGTCTTCTGGCCGGCAGAGGGCGCTAGTGTCTATTAAACCGTGTTAAGTTCGGTGACTGGCCGGCAGAGGGCGCTAGTGTCTATAAAACGGTGTTTAGTTTGTCGTCTCTCCGGCAGAGAACGCTAGTGTCTATAAAACCGTGTTAAGTTCGGTGACTGGCCGGCAGAGGGCGCTAGTGTCTATAAAACCGTGTCAAGTTCGGTGACTGGCCGGCAGAGGGCGCTAGTGTCTATAAAAAGGTGTTTAGTTTGTCGTCTCTCCAGCAGAGGGCGCTAGTGTCTATAAAACCGTGTTCAGTTTGTCGTCTGGCCGGCAGAGGGCGCTAGTGTCTATAAAACGGTGTTTAGTTTGTCGTCTCTCCGGCAGAGAACGCTAGTGTCTATAAAACCGTGTTAAGTTCGGTGACTGGCCGGCAGAGGGCGCTAGTGTCTATAAAACCGTGTCAAGTTCGGTGACTGGCCGGCAGAGGGCGCTAGTGTCTATAAAAAGGTGTTTAGTTTGTCGTCTCTCCAGCAGAGGGCGCTAGTGTCTATAAAACCGTGTTCAGTTTGTCGTCTGGCCGGCAGAGGGCGCTAGTGTCTATTAAACCGTGTTAAGTTCGGTCACTGGCCGGCAGAGGGCGCTAGTGTCTATAAAAAAGTGTTTAGTTTGTCGTCTCTCCGGCAGAGGGCGCTAGTATCTATACAACCGTGTTCAGTTTGTCGTCTGGCCGGCAGAGGGCGCTAGTGTCTATAAAACTGTGTTTGGTTTGTCTTCTGGCCGGCAGAGGGCGCTAGTGTCTATTAAACCGTGTTAAGTTCGGTAACTGGCCGGCAGAGGGCGCTAGTATCTATAAAACCGTGTTCAGTTTGTCGTCTCTCCGGCAGAGGGCCCTAGTGTCTATAAAACAGTGTTAAGTTCGGTGACTGACCGGCAGAGGGCGCTAGTGTCTATAAAACCGTATTAAGTTTGGTGTCTGGTCGGCAGGATATAGGAACTTGTCGAAAAAGTTGAATTGTGTAAATTGAATGGAAATTTTTTTTATGTAGAAGCCGTTCGAGGTATATTATATAAAAGTGTTATGAAAATATTAACAATAACGGAAAAAAGTATTATGAAATTAGATGGCCGCTCGATGTATGAACGTACGAGGTGTATTATATAAAAGTTGTATGAAAATAGAAATAATAATGAAAAACAAGTGTTATGAAATTTAATTCCGCTCGATATAGGAACTTGTCGAGAAAGATGATTTGTGAAGTTGAATGGAGATGTTTTGTATGTAGAAGTCGTCCGAGGTGTATGACATAAAAGTGTTATGAAAATATTAACGATAAAGAAAAAAAGTATTATGAAATTAGATCGCCGCTCGATGTATGAACGTACGAGGTGTATTATATAAAAGTTGTATGAAAATAGTAATAATTATGAAAAGCAAAGTATTACGAAATTAGCTAAGTTCGGTGACTGGCCGGCAGAGGGCGCTAGTGTCTATAAAACGGTGTTTAGTTTGTCTTCTGGCCGGCAGAGGGCGCTAGTGTCTATTAAACCGTGTTAAGTTCGGTGACTGGCCGGCAGAGGGCGCTAGTGTCTATAAAAAGGTGTTTAGTTTGTCGTCTCTCCGGCAGAGGGCGCTAGTGTCTATAAAACGGTGTTTAGTTTGTCGTCTCTCCGGCAGAGAACGCTAGTGTCTATAAAACCGTGTTAAGTTCGGTGACTGGCCGGCAGAGGGCGCTAGTGTCTATAAAACCGTGTCAAGTTCGGTGACTGGCCGGCAGAGGGCGCTAGTGTCTATAAAAAGGTGTTTAGTTTGTCGTCTCTCCAGCAGAGGGCGCTAGTGTCTATAAAACCGTGTTCAGTTTGTCGTCTGGCCGGCAGAGGGCGCTAGTGTCTATTAAACCGTGTTAAGTTCGGTCACTGGCCGGCAGAGGGCGCTAGTGTCTATAAAAAAGTGTTTAGTTTGTCGTCTCTCCGGCAGAGGGCGCTAGTATCTATAAAACCGTGTTCAGTTTGTCGTCTGGCCGGCAGAGGGCGCTAGTGTCTATAAAACTGTGTTTGGTTTGTCTTCTGGCCGGCAGAGGGCGCTAGTGTCTATTAAACCGTGTTAAGTTCGGTAACTGGCCGGCAGAGGGCGCTAGTATCTATAAAACCGTGTTCAGTTTGTCGTCTCTCCGGCAGAGGGCCCTAGTGTCTATAAAACAGTGTTAAGTTCGGTGACTGACCGGCAGAGGGCGCTAGTGTCTATAAAACCGTATTAAGTTTGGTGTCTGGTCGGCAGGATATAGGAACTTGTCGAAAAAGTTGAATTGTGTAAATTGAATGGAAATTTTTTTTATGTAGAAGCCGTTCGAGGTATATTATATAAAAGTGTTATGAAAATATTAACAATAACGGAAAAAAGTATTATGAAATTAGATGGCCGCTCGATGTATGAACGTACGAGGTGTATTATATAAAAGTTGTATGAAAATAGAAATAATAATGAAAAACAAGTGTTATGAAATTTAATTCCGCTCGATATAGGAACTTGTCGAGAAAGATGATTTGTGAAGTTGAATGGAGATGTTTTGTATGTAGAAGTCGTCCGAGGTGTATGACATAAAAGTGTTATGAAAATATTAACGATAAAGAAAAAAAGTATTATGAAATTAGATCGCCGCTCGATGTATGAACGTACGAGGTGTATTATATAAAAGTTGTATGAAAATAGTAATAATTATGAAAAGCAAAGTATTACGAAATTAGCTAAGTTCGGTGACTGGCCGGCAGAGGGCGCTAGTGTCTATAAAACGGTGTTTAGTTTGTCTTCTGGCCGGCAGAGGGCGCTAGTGTTTATAAAACGGTGTTTAGTTTGTCGTCTCTCCGGCAGAGAGCGCTAGTGTCTATTAAACCGTGTTAAGTTCGGTGACTGGCCGGCAGAGGGCGCTAGTGTCTATAAAAAGGTGTTTAGTTTGTCGTCTCTCCGGCAGAGAGCGCTAGTGTCTATAAGACCGTGTTAAGTTCGGTGACTGGCCGGCAGAGGGCGCTAGTGTTTATAAAACGGTGTTTAGTTTGTCGTCTCTCCGGCAGAGAGCGCTAGTGTCTATAAGACCGTGTTAAGTTCGGTGACTGGCCGGCAGAGGGCGCTAGTGTCTATAAAACCGTGTCAAGTTCGGTGACTGGCCGGCAGAGAGCGCTAGTGTCTATAAAACCGTATTAAGTTTGGTGTCTGGTCGGCAGGATATAGGAACTTGTCGAAAAAGTTGAATTGTGTAAATTGAATGGAAATTTTTTTTATGTAGAAGCCGTTCGAGGTATATTATATAAAAGTGTTATGAAAATATTAACAATAACGGAAAAAAGTATTATGAAATTAGATGGCCGCTCGATGTATGAACGTACGAGGTGTATTATATAAAAGTTGTATGAAAATAGAAATAATAATGAAAAACAAGTATTATGAAATTTAATTTCGCTCGATATAGGAACTTGTCGAGAAAGATGATTTGTGAAGTTGAATGGAGATGTTTTGTATGTAGAAGTCGTCCGAGGTGTATGACATAAAAGTGTTATGAAAATATTAACGATAAAGAAAAAAAGTATTATGAAATTAGATCGCCGCTCGATGTATGAACGTACGAGGTGTATTATATAAAAGTTGTATGAAAATAGTAATAATTATGAAAAGCAAAGTATTACGAAATTAGCTAAGTTCGGTGACTGGCCGGCAGAGGGCGCTAGTGTCTATAAAACGGTGTTTAGTTTGTCTTCTGGCCGGCAGAGGGCGCTAGTGTCTATTAAACCGTGTTAAGTTCGGTGACTGGCCGGCAGAGGGCGCTAGTGTCTATAAAAAGGTGTTTAGTTTGTCGTCTCTCCGGCAGAGGGCGCTAGTGTCTATAAAACGGTGTTAAGTTCAGTGACTGGCCGGCAGAGGGCGCTAGTGTCTATAAAACCGTATTAAGTTTGGTGTCTGGTCGGCAGGATATAGGAACTTGTCGAAAAAGTTGAATTGTGTAAATTGAATGGAAATTTTTTTTATGTAGAAGCCGTTCGAGGTATATTATATGAAAGTGTTATGAAAATATTAACAATAACGGAAAAAAGTATTATGAAATTAGATGGCCGCTCGATGTATGAACGTACGAGGTGTATTATATAAAAGTTGTATGAAAATAGTAATAATTATGAAAAGCAAAGTATTACGAAATTAGCTAAGTTCGGTGACTGGCCGGCAGAGGGCGCTAGTGTCTATAAAACGGTGTTTAGTTTGTCTTCTGGCCGGCAGAGGGCGCTAGTGTCTATTAAACCGTGTTAAGTTCGGTGACTGGCCGGCAGAGGGCGCTAGTGTCTATAAAAAGGTGTTTAGTTTGTCGTCTCTCCGGCAGAGGACGCTAGTGTCTATAAAACGGTGTTTAGTTTGTCGTCTCTCCGGCAGAGAGCGCTAGTGTCTATAAAACCGTGTTAAGTTCGCTGACTGGCCGGCAGAGGGCGCTAGTGTCTATAAAACCGTGTCAAGTTCGGTGACTGGCCGGCAGAGAGCGCTAGTGTCTATAAAACCGTGTTAAGTTTGGTGTCTGGTCGGCAGGATATAGGAACTTGTCGAAAAAGTTGAATTGTGTAAAATGAATGGAAATTTTTTTTATGTAGAAGCCGTTCGAGTTATATTATATAAAAGTGTTATGAAAATATTAACGATAAAGAAAAAAAGTATTATGAAATTAGATGGCCGCTCGATGTATGAACGTACGAGGTGTATTATATAAAAGTTGTATGAAAATAGTAATAATTATGAAAAGCAAAGTATTACGAAATTAGCTAAGTTCGGTGACTGGCCGGCAGAGGGCGCTAGTGTCTATAAAACGGTGTTTAGTTTGTCTTCTGGCCGGCAGAGGGCGCTAGTGTCTATTAAACCGTGTTAAGTTCGGTGACTGGCCGGCAGAGGGCGCTAGTGTCTATAAAAAGGTGTTTAGTTTGTCGTCTCTCCGGCAGAGGGCGCTAGTGTCTATAAAACGGTGTTTAGTTTGTCGTCTCTCCGGCAGAGAACGCTAGTGTCTATAAAACCGTGTTAAGTTCGGTGACTGGCCGGCAGAGGGCGCTAGTGTCTATAAAACCGTGTCAAGTTCGGTGACTGGCCGGCAGAGGGCGCTAGTGTCTATAAAAAGGTGTTTAGTTTGTCGTCTCTCCAGCAGAGGGCGCTAGTGTCTATAAAACCGTGTTCAGTTTGTCGTCTGGCCGGCAGAGGGCGCTAGTGTCTATTAAACCGTGTTAAGTTCGGTCACTGGCCGGCAGAGGGCGCTAGTGTCTATAAAAAAGTGTTTAGTTTGTCGTCTCTCCGGCAGAGGGCGCTAGTATCTATAAAACCGTGTTCAGTTTGTCGTCTGGCCGGCAGAGGGCGCTAGTGTCTATAAAACTGTGTTTGGTTTGTCTTCTGGCCGGCAGAGGGCGCTAGTGTCTATTAAACCGTGTTAAGTTCGGTAACTGGCCGGCAGAGGGCGCTAGTATCTATAAAACCGTGTTCAGTTTGTCGTCTCTCCGGCAGAGGGCAATAGTGTCTATAAAACAGTGTTAAGTTCGGTGACTGACCGGCAGAGGGCGCTAGTGTCTATAAAACCGTATTAAGTTTGGTGTCTGGTCGGCAGGATATAGGAACTTGTCGAAAAAGTTGAATTGTGTAAATTGAATGGAAATTTTTTTTATGTAGAAGCCGTTCGAGGTATATTATATAAAAGTGTTATGAAAATATTAACAATAACGGAAAAAAGTATTATGAAATTAGATGGCCGCTCGATGTATGAACGTACGAGGTGTATTATATAAAAGTTGTATGAAAATAGAAATAATAATGAAAAACAAGTGTTATGAAATTTAATTCCGCTCGATATAGGAACTTGTCGAGAAAGATGATTTGTGAAGTTGAATGGAGATGTTTTGTATGTAGAAGTCGTCCGAGGTGTATGACATAAAAGTGTTATGAAAATATTAACGATAAAGAAAAAAAGTATTATGAAATTAGATCGCCGCTCGATGTATGAACGTACGAGGTGTATTATATAAAAGTTGTATGAAAATAGTAATAATTATGAAAAGCAAAGTATTACGAAATTAGCTAAGTTCGGTGACTGGCCGGCAGAGGTCGCTAGTGTCTATAAAACGGTGTTTAGTTTGTCTTCTGGCCGGCAGAGGGCGCTAGTGTTTATAAAACGGTGTTTAGTTTGTCGTCTCTCCGGCAGAGAGCGCTAGTGTCTATTAAACCGTGTTAAGTTCGGTGACTGGCCGGCAGAGGGCGCTAGTGTCTATAAAAAGGTGTTTAGTTTGTCGTCTCTCCGGCAGAGAGCGCTAGTGTCTATAAGACCGTGTTAAGTTCGGTGACTGGCCGGCAGAGGGCGCTAGTGTTTATAAAACGGTGTTTAGTTTGTCGTCTCTCCGGCAGAGAGCGCTAGTGTCTATAAGACCGTGTTAAGTTCGGTGACTGGCCGGCAGAGGGCGCTAGTGTCTATAAAACCGTGTCAAGTTCGGTGACTGGCCGGCAGAGAGCGCTAGTGTCTATAAAACCGTATTAAGTTTGGTGTCTGGTCGGCAGGATATAGGAACTTGTCGAAAAAGTTGAATTGTGTAAATTGAATGGAAATTTTTTTTATGTAGAAGCCGTTCGAGGTATATTATATAAAAGTGTTATGAAAATATTAACAATAACGGAAAAAAGTATTATGAAATTAGATGGCCGCTCGATGTATGAACGTACGAGGTGTATTATATAAAAGTTGTATGAAAATAGAAATAATAATGAAAAACAAGTATTATGAAATTTAATTTCGCTCGATATAGGAACTTGTCGAGAAAGATGATTTGTGAAGTTGAATGGAGATGTTTTGTATGTAGAAGTCGTCCGAGGTGTATGACATAAAAGTGTTATGAAAATATTAACGATAAAGAAAAAAAGTATTATGAAATTAGATCGCCGCTCGATGTATGAACGTACGAGGTGTATTATATAAAAGTTGTATGAAAATAGTAATAATTATGAAAAGCAAAGTATTACGAAATTAGCTAAGTTCGGTGACTGGCCGGCAGAGGGCGCTAGTGTCTATAAAACGGTGTTTAGTTTGTCTTCTGGCTGGCAGAGGGCGCTAGTGTCTATTAAACCGTGTTAAGTTCGGTGACTGGCCGGCAGAGGGCGCTAGTGTCTATAAAAAGGTGTTTAGTTTGTCGTCTCTCCGGCAGAGGGCGCTAGTGTCTATAAAACGGTGTTAAGTTCAGTGACTGGCCGGCAGAGGGCGCTAGTGTCTATAAAACCGTATTAAGTTTGGTGTCTGGTCGGCAGGATATAGGAACTTGTCGAAAAAGTTGAATTGTGTAAATTGAATGGAAATTTTTTTTATGTAGAAGCCGTTCGAGGTATATTATATGAAAGTGTTATGAAAATATTAACAATAACGGAAAAAAGTATTATGAAATTAGATGGCCGCTCGATGTATGAACGTACGAGGTGTATTATATAAAAGTTGTATGAAAATAGTAATAATTATGAAAAGCAAAGTATTACGAAATTAGCTAAGTTCGGTGACTGGCCGGCAGAGGGCGCTAGTGTCTATAAAACGGTGTTTAGTTTGTCTTCTGGCCGGCAGAGGGCGCTAGTGTCTATTAAACCGTGTTAAGTTCGGTGACTGGCCGGCAGAGGGCGCTAGTGTCTATAAAAAGGTGTTTAGTTTGTCGTCTCTCCGGCAGAGGGCGCTAGTGTCTATAAAACGGTGTTTAGTTTGTCGTCTCTCCGGCAGAGAGCGCTAGTGTCTATAAAACCGTGTTAAGTTCGCTGACTGGCCGGCAGAGGGCGCTAGTGTCTATAAAACCGTGTCAAGTTCGGTGACTGGCCGGCAGAGAGCGCTAGTGTCTATAAAACCGTGTTAAGTTTGGTGTCTGGTCGGCAGGATATAGGAACTTGTCGAAAAAGTTGAATTGTGTAAAATGAATGGAAATTTTTTTTATGTAGAAGCCGTTCGAGTTATATTATATAAAAGTGTTATGAAAATATTAACGATAAAGAAAAAAAGTATTATGAAATTAGATGGCCGCTCGATGTATGAACGTACGAGGTGTATTATATAAAAGTTGTATGAAAATAGTAATAATTATGAAAAGCAAAGTATTACGAAATTAGCTAAGTTCGGTGACTGGCCGGCAGAGGGCGCTAGTGTCTATAAAACGGTGTTTAGTTTGTCTTCTTGCCGGCAGAGGGCGCTAGTGTCTATTAAACCGTTTAAGTTCGGTGACTGGCCGGCAGAGGGCGCTAGTGTCTATAAAAAGGTGTTTAGTTTGTCGTCTCTCCGGCAGAGGGCGCTAGTGTCTATAAAACGGTGTTTAGTTTGTCGTCTCTCCGGCAGAGAGCGCTAGTGTCTATAAAACCGTGTTAAGTTCGGTGACTGGCCGGCAGAGGGCGCTAGTGTCTATAAAACCGTGTCAAGTTCGGTGACTGGCCGGCAGAGGGCGCTAGTGTCTATAAAAAGGTGTTTAGTTTGTCGTCTCTCCAGCAGAGGGCGCTAGTGTCTATAAAACCGTGTTCAGTTTGTCGTCTGGCCGGCAGAGGGCGCTAGTGTCTATTAAACCGTGTTAAGTTCGGTCACTAGCCGGCAGAGGGCGCTAGTGTCTATAAAAAGGTGTTTAGTTTGTCGTCTCTCCGGCAGAGGGCGCTAGTATCTATAAAACCGTGTTCAGTTTGTCGTCTGGCCGGCAGAGGGCGCTAGTATCTATAAAACCGTGTTCAGTTTGTCGTCTCTCCGGCAGAGGGCGCTAGTGTCTATAAAACAGTGTTAAGTTCGGTGACTGGCCGGCAGAGGGCGCTAGTGTCTATAAAACCGTATTAAAATTGGTGTCTGGTCGGCAGGATATAGGAACTTGTCGAAAAAGTTGAATTGTGTAAATTGAATGGAAATTTTTTTTATGTAGAAGCCGTTCGAGGTATATTATATAAAAGTGTTATGAAAATATTAACAATAACGGAAAGAAGTATTATGAAATTAGATGGCCGCTCGATGTATGAACGTACGAGGTGTATTATATAAAAGTTGTATGAAAATAGAAATAATAATGAAAAACAAGTATTATGAAATTTAATTCCGCTCGATATAGGAACTTGTCGAGAAAGTTGATTTGTGAAGTTGAATGGAGATGTTTTGTATGTAGAAGTCGTCCGTGGTGTATGACATAAAAGTGTTATGAAAATATTAACGATAAAGAAAAAAAGTATTATGAAATTAGATCGCCGCTCGATGTATGAACGTACGAGGTGTATTATATAAAAGTTGTATGAAAATAGTAATAATTATGAAAAGCAAAGTATTACGAAATTAGCTAAGTTCGGTGACTGGCCGGCAGAGGGCGCTAGTGTCTATAAAACGGTGTTTAGTTTGTCTTCTGGCCGGCAGAGGGCGCTAGTGTCTATTAAACCATGTTAAGTTCGGTGACTGGCCGGCAGTGGGCGCTTGTGTCTATAAAAAGGTGTTTAGTTTGTCGTCTCTCCGGCAGAGGGCGCTAGTGTCTATAAAAAGGTGTTTAGTTTGTCGTCTCTCCGGCAGAGGGCGCTAGTGACTATAAAAAGGTGTTTAGTTTGTCGTCTCTCCGGCAGAGGGCGCTAGTGTCTATAAAACAGTGTTAAGTTCGGTGACTGGCTGGCAGAGGGCGCTAGTGTCTATAAAACCGTATTAAGTTTGGTGTCTGGTCGGCAGGATATAGGAACTTGTCGAAAAAGTTGAATTGTGTAAATTGAATGGAAATTTTTTTTTATGTAGAAGCCGTTCGAGGTATATTATATAAAAGTGTTATGAAAATATTAACAATAACGGAAAAAAGTATTATGAAATTAGATCGCCGCTCGATGTATGAACGTACGAGGTGTATTATATAAAAGTTGTATGAAAATAGTAATAATTATGAAAAGCAAAGTATTACGAAATTAGCTAAGTTCGGTGACTGGCCGGCAGAGGGCGCTAGTGTCTATAAAACGGTGTTTAGTTTGTCTTCTGGCCGGCAGAGGGCGCTAGTGTATATTAAACCGTGTTAAGTTCGGTGACTGGCCGGCAGAGGGCGCTAGTGTCTATAAAACCGTGTCAAGTTCGGTGACTGGCCGGCAGAGAGCGCTAGTGTCTATAAAACCGTGTTAAGTTTGGTGTCTGGTCGGCAGGATATAGGAACTTGTCGAAAAAGTTGAATTGTGTAAAATGAATGGAAATTTTTTTTATGTAGAAGCCGTTCGAGTTATATTATATAAAAGTGTTATGAAAATATTAACGATAAAGAAAAAAAGTATTATGAAATTAGATGGCCGCTCGATGTATGAACGTACGAGGTGTATTATATAAAAGTTGTATGAAAATAGTAATAATTATGAAAAGCAAAGTATTACGAAATTAGCTAAGTTCGGTGACTGGCCGGCAGAGGGCGCTAGTGTCTATAAAACTGTGTTTGGTTTGTCTTCTGGCCGGCAGAGGGCGCTAGTGTCTATTAAACCGTGTTAAGTTCGGTGACTGGCCGGCAGAGGGCGCTAGTGTCTATAAAAAGGTGTTTAGTTTGTCGTCTCTCCGGCAGAGGGCGCTAGTGTCTATAAAACGGTGTTTAGTTTGTCGTCTCTCCGGCAGAGAGCGCTAGTGTCTATAAAACCGTGTTAAGTTCGGTGACTGGCCGGCAGAGGGCGCTAGTGTCTATAAAACCGTGTCAAGTTCGGTGACTGGCCGGCAGAGGGCGCTAGTGTCTATAAAAAGGTGTTTAGTTTGTCGTCTCTCCGGCAGAGGGCGCTAGTGTCTATAAAACCGTGTTCAGTTTGTCGTCTGGCCGGCAGAGGGCGCTAGTGTCTATTAAACCGTGTTAAGTTCGGTGACAGGCCGGCAGAGGGCGCTAGTGTCTATAAAACCGTGTCAAGTTCGGTGACTGGCCGGCAGAGGGCGCTAGTGTCTATAAAAAGGTGTTTAGTTTGTCGTCTCTCCGGCAGAGGGCGCTAGTGTCTATAAAACCGTGTTCAGTTTGTCGTCTGGCCGGCAGAGAGCGCTAGTGTCTATAAAACCGTGTTTAGTTTGGTGTCTGGTCGGCAGGATATAGGAACTTGTCGAAAAAGTTGAATTGTGTAAAATGAATGGAAATTTTTTTTATGTAGAAGCCGTTCGAGTTATATTATATAAAAGTGTTATGAAAATATTAACGATAAAGAAAAAAAGTATTATAAAATTAGATGGCCGCTCGATGTATGAACGTACGAGGTGTATTATATAAAAGTTGTATGAAAATAGTAATAATTATGAAAAGCAAAGTATTACGAAGTTAGCTAAGTTCGGTGACTGGCCGGCAGAGGGCGCTAGTGTCTATAAAACGGTGTTTAGTTTGTCTTCTGGCCGGCAGAGGGCGCTAGTGTCTATTAAACCGTGTTAAGTTCGGTGACTGGCCGGCAGAGGGCGCTAGTGTCTATAAAAAGGTGTTTAGTTTGTCGTCTCTCCGGCAGAGGGCGCTAGTGTCTATAAAACGGTGTATAGTTTGTCGTCTGGCCGGCAGAGAGCGCTAGTGTCTATAAAACCGTGTTAAGTTCGGTGACTGGCCGGCAGAGGGCGCTAGTGTCTATAAAACCGTGTCAAGTTCGGTGACTGGCCGGCAGAGGGCGCTAGTGTCTATAAAAAGGTGTTTAGTTTGTCGTCTCTCCGGCAGAGGGCGCTAGTGTCTATAAAACCGTGTTCAGTTTGTCGTCTGGCCGGCAGAGGGCGCTAGTGTCTATTAAACCGTGTTAAGTTCGGTGACTGGCCGGCAGAGGGCGCTAGTGTCTATAAAACCGTGTCAAGTTCGGTGACTGGCCGGCAGAGGGCGCTAGTGTCTATAAAAAGGTGTTTAGTTTGTCGTCTCTCCGGCAGAGGGCGCTAGTGTCTATAAAACCGTGTTCAGTTTGTCGTCTGGCCGGCAGAGGGCGCTAGTGTCTATTAAACCGTGTTAAGTTTGGTCACTGGCCGGCAGAGGGCGCTAGTGTCTATAAAAAGGTGTTTAGTTTGTCGTCTCTCCGGCAGAGGGCGCTAGTATCTATAAAACCGTGTTCAGTTTGTCGTCTGGCCGGCAGAGGGCGCTAGTGTCTATAAAACTGTGTTTGGTTTGTCTTCTGGCCGGCAGAGGGCGCTAGTGTCTATTAAACCGTGTTAAGTTCGGTAACTGGCCGGCAGAGGGCGCTAGTATCTATAAAACCGTGTTCAGTTTGTCGTCTCTCCGGCAGAGGGCGCTAGTGTCTATAAAACAGTGTTAAGTTCGGTGACTGGCCGGCAGAGGGCGCTAGTGTCTATAAAACCGTATTAAGTTTGGTGTCTGGTCGGCAGGATATAGGAACTTGTCGAAAAAGTTGAATTGTGTAAATTGAATGGAAATTTTTTTTATGTAGAAGCCGTTCGAGGTATATTATATAAAAGTGTTATGAAAATATTAACAATAACGGAAAAAAGTATTATGAAATTAGATGGCCGCTCGATGTATGAACGTACGAGGTGTATTATATAAAAGTTGTATGAAAATAGAAATAATAATGAAAAACAAGTATTATGAAATTTAATTCCGCTCGATATAGGAACTTGTCGAGAAAGATGATTTGTGAAGTTGAATGGAGATGTTTTGTATGTAGAAGTCGTCCAAGGTGTATGACATAAAAGTGTTATGAAAATATTAACGATAAAGAAAAAAAGTATTATGAAATTAGATCGCCGCTCGATGTATGAACGTACGAGGTGTATTATATAAAAGTTGTATGAAAATAGTAATAATTATGAAAAGCAAAGTATTACGAAATTAGCTAAGTTCGGTGATTGGCCGGCAGAGGGCGCTAGTGTCTATAAAACGGTGTTTAGTTTGTCTTCTGGCCGGCAGAGGGCGCTAGTGTCTATTAAACCGTGTTAAGTTCGGTGACTGGCCGGCAGAGGGCGCTAGTGTCTATAAAAAGGTGTTTAGTTTGTCGTCTCTCCGGCAGAGGGCGCTAGTGTCTATAAAAAGGTGTTTAGTTTGTCGTCTCTCCGGCAGAGGGCGCTAGTGTCTATAAAAAGGTGTTTAGTTTGTCGTCTCTCCGGCAGAGGGCGCTAGTGTCTATAAAAAGGTGTTTAGTTTGTCGTCTCTCCGGCAGAGGGCGCTAGTGTCTATAAAACAGTGTTAAGTTCGGTGACTGGCCGGCAGAGGGCGCTAGTGTCTATAAAACCGTATTAAGTTTGGTGTCTGGTCGGCAGGATATAGGAACTTGTCGAAAAAGTCGAATTGTGTAAATTGAATGGAAATTTTTTTTATGTACAAGCCGTTCGAGGTATATTATATAAAAGTGTTATGAAAATATTAACAATAACGGAAAAAAGTATTATGAAATTAGATGGCCGCTCGATGTATGAACGTACGAGGTGTATTATATAAAAGTTGTATGAAAATAGTAATAATTATGAAAAGCAAAGTATTACGAAATTAGCTAAGTTCGGTGACTGGCCGGCAGAGGGCGCTAGTGTCTATAAAACGGTGTTTAGGTTGTCTTCTGGCCGGCAGAGGGCGCTAGTGTCTATTAAACCGTGTTAAGTTCGGTGACTGGCCGGCAGAGGGCGCTAGTGTCTTTAAAAAGGTGTTTAGTTTGTCGTCTCTCCGGCAGAGGGCGCTAGTGTCTATAAAACGGTGTTTAGTTTGTCGTCTCTCCGGCAGAGAGCGCTAGTGTCTATAAAACCGTGTTTAGTTCGGTGACTGGCCGGCAGAGGGCGCTAGTGTCTATAAAACCGTGTCAAGTTCGGTGACTGGCCGGCAGAGAGCGCTAGTGTCTATAAAACCGTGTTAAGTTTGGTGTCTGGTCGGCAGGATATAGGAACTTGTCGAAAAAGTTGAATTGTGTAAAATGAATGGAAATTTTTTTTATGTAGAAGCCGTTCGAGTTATATTATATAAAAGTGTTATGAAAATATTAACGATAAAGAAAAAAAGTATTATGAAATTAGATGGCCGCTCGATGTATGAACGTACGAGGTGTATTATATAAAAGTTGTATGAAAATAGTAATAATTATGAAAAGCAAAGTATTACGAAATTAGCTAAGTTCGGTGACTGGCCGGCAGAGGGCGCTAGTGTCTATAAAACGGTGTTTAGTTTGTCTTCTGGCCGGCAGAGGGCGCTAGTGTCTATTAAACCGTGTTAAGTTCGGTGACTGGCCGGCAGAGGGCGCTAGTGTCTATAAAAAGGTGTTTAGTTTGTCGTCTCTCCGGCAGAGGGCGCTAGTGTCTATAAAACGGTGTTTAGTTTGTCGTCTCTCCGGCAGAGGGCGCTAGTGTCTATAAAACCGTGTTAAGTTCGGTGACTGGCCGGCAGAGGGCGCTAGTGTCTATAAAACCGTGTCAAGTTCGGTGACTGGCCGGCAGAGGGCGCTAGTGTCTATAAAAAGGTGTTTAGTTTGTCGTCTCTCCGGCAGAGGGCGCTAGTGTCTATAAAACCGTGTTCAGTTTGTCGTCAGGCCGGCAGAGGGCGCTAGTGTCTATTAAACCGTGTTAAGTTCGGTCACTGGCCGGCAGAGGGCACTAGTGTCTATAAAAAGGTGTTTAGTTTGTCGTCTCTCCGGCAGAGGGCGCTAGTATCTATAAAACCGTGTTCAGTTTGTCGTCTGGCCGGCAGAGGGCGCTAGTGTCTATAAAACTGTGTTTGGTTTGTCTTCTGGCCGGCAGAGGGCGCTAGTGTCTATTAAACCGTGTTAAGTTCGGTTACTGGCCGGCAGAGGGCGCTAGTATCTATAAAACCGTGTTCAGTTTGTCGTCTCTCCGGCAGAGGGCGCTAGTGTCTATAAAACAGTGTTAAGTTCGGTGACTGACCGGCAGTGGGCGCTAGTGTCTATAAAACCGTATTAAGTTTGGTGTCTGGTCGGCAGGATATAGGAACTTGTCGAAAAAGTTGAATTGTGTAAATTGAATGGAAATTTTTTTTATGTAGAAGCCGTTCGAGGTATATTATATAAAAGTGTTATGAAAATATTAACAATAACGGAAAAAAGTATTATGAAATTAGATGGCCGCTCGATGTATGAACGTACGAGGTGTATTATATAAAAGTTGTATGAAAATAGAAATAATAATGAAAAACAAGTGTTATGAAATTTAATTCCGCTCGATATAGGAACTTGTCGAGAAAGATGATTTGTGAAGTTGAATGGAGATGTTTTGTATGTAGAAGTCGTCCGAGGTGTATGACATAAAAGTGTTATGAAAATATTAACGATAAAGAAAAAAAGTATTATGAAATTAGATCGCCGCTCGATGTATGAACGTACGAGGTGTATTATATAAAAGTTGTATGAAAATAGTAATAATTATGAAAAGCAAAGTATTACGAAATTAGCTAAGTTCGGTGACTGGCCGGCAGAGGGCGCTAGTGTCTATAAGAAGGTGTTAAGTTTGCCTTCTGGCCGGCAGAGGGCGCTAGTGTTTATAAAACGGTGTTTAGTCTGTCGTCTCTCCGGCAGAGAGCGCTAGTGTCTATTAAACCGTGTTAAGTTCGGTGACTGGCCGGCAGAGGGCGCTAGTGTCTATAAAAAGGTGTTTAGTTTGTCGTCTCTCCGGCAGAGGGCGCTAGTGTTTATAAAACGGTGTTTAGTTTGTCGTCTCTCCGGCAGAGAGCGCTAGTGTCTATAAGACCGTGTTAAGTTCGGTGACTGGCCGGCAGAGGGCGCTAGTGTCTATAAAACCGTGTCAAGTTCGGTGACTGGCCGGCAGAGAGCGCTAGTGTCTATAAAACCGTGTTAAGTTTGGTGTCTGGTCGGCAGGATATAGGAACTTGTCGAAAAAGTTGAATTGTGTAAAATGAATGGAAATTTTTTTTATGTAGAAGCCGTTCGAGTTATATTATATAAAAGTGTTATGAAAATATTAACGATAAAGAAAAAAAGTATTATGAAATTAGATGGCCGCTCGATGTATGAACGTACGAGGTGTATTATATAAAAGTTGTATGAAAATAGTAATAATTATGAAAAGCAAAGTATTACGAAATTAGCTAAGTTCGGTGACTGGCCGGCAGAGGGCGCTAGTGTCTATAAAACGGTGTTTCGTTTGTCTTCTGGCCGGCAGAGGGCGCTAGTGTCTATTAAACCGTGTTAAGTTCGGTGACTGGCCGGCAGAGGGCGCTAGTGTCTATAAAAAGTTGTTTAGTTTGTCGTCTCTCCGGCAGAGGGCGCTAGTGTCTATAAAACCGTGTTCAGTTTGTCGTCTGGCCGGCAGAGGGCGCTAGTGTCTATTAAACCGTGTTAAGTTCGGTGACTGGCCGGCAGAGGGCGCTAGTGTCTATAAAACCGTGTCAAGTTCGGTGACTGGCCGGCAGAGGGCGCTAGTGTCTATAAAAAGGTGTTTAGTTTGTCGTCTCTCCGGCAGAGGGCGCTAGTGTCTATAAAACCGTGTTCAGTTTGTCGTCTGGCCGGCAGAGAGCGCTAGTGTCTATAAAACCGTGTTAAGTTTGGTGTCTGGTCGGCAGGATATAGGAACTTGTCGAAAAAGTTGAATTGTGTAAAATGAATGGAAATTTTTTTTATGTAGAAGCCGTTCGAGTTATATTATATAAAAGTGTTATGAAAATATTAACGATAAAGAAAAAAAGTATTATGAAATTAGATGGCCGCTCGATGTATGAACGTACGAGGTGTATTATATAAAAGTTGTATGAAAATAGTAATAATTATGAAAAGCAAAGTATTACGAAATTAGCTAAGTTCGGTGACTGGCCGGCAGAGGGCGCTAGTGTCTATAAAACGGTGTTTCGTTTGTCTTCTGGCCGGCAGAGGGCGCTAGTGTCTATTAAACCGTGTTAAGTTCGGTGACTGGCCGGCAGAGGGCGCTAGTGTCTATAAAAAGGTGTTTAGTTTGTCGTCTCTCCGGCAGAGGGCGCTAGTGTCTATAAAACGGTGTATAGTTTGTCGTCTCTCCGGCAGAGAGCGTTAGTGTCTATAAAACCGTGTTAAGTTCGGTGACTGGCCAGCAGAGGGCGCTAGTGTCTATAAAACCGTGTCAAGTTCGGTGACTGGCCGGCAGAGGGCGCTAGTGACTATAAAAAGGTGTTTAGTTTGTCGTCTCTCCGGCAGAGGGCGCTAGTGTCTATAAAACCGTGTTCAGTTTGTCGTCTGGCCGGCAGAGGGCGCTAGTGTCTATTAAACCGTGTTAAGTTCGGTGACTGGCCGGCAGAGGGCGCTAGTGTCTATAAAAAGGTGTTTAGTTTGTCGTCTCTCCGGCAGAGGGCGCTAGTGTTTATAAAACGGTGTTTAGTTTGTCGTCTCTCCGGCAGAGAGCGCTAGTGTCTATAAAACCGTGTTAAGTTCGGTGACTGGCCGGCAGAGGGCGCTAGTGTCTATAAAACAGTGTTAAGTTCGGTGACTGGCCGGCAGAGGGCGCTAGTGTCTATAAAACCGTATTAAGTTTGGTGTCTGGTCGGCAGGATATAGGAACTTGTCGTAAAAGTTGAATTGTGTAAATTGAATGGAAATTTTTTTTATGTAGAAGCCGTTCGAGGTATATTATATAAAAGTGTTATGAAAATATTAACAATAACGGAAAAAAGTATTATGAAATTAGATGGCCGCTCCATGTATGAACGTACGAGGTGTATTATATAAAAGTTGTATGAAAATAGTAATAATTATGAAAAGCAAAGTATTACGAAATTAGCTAAGTTCGGTGACTGGCCGGCAGAGGGCGCTAGTGTCTATAAAACGGTGTTTAGTTTGTCTTCTGGCCGGCAGAGGGCGCTAGTGTCTATTAAACCGTGTTAAGTTCGGTGACTGGCCGGCAGAGGGCGCTAGTGTCTATAAAAAGGTGTTTAGTTTGTCGTCTCTCCGGCAGAGGGCGCTAGTGTCTATAAAACGGTGTTTAGTTTGTCGTCTCTCCGGCAGAGAGCGCTAGTGTCTATAAAACCGTGTTAAGTTCGGTGACTGGCCGGCAGAGGGCGCTAGTGTCTATAAAACCGTGTCAAGTTCGGTGACTGGCCGGCAGAGGGCGCTAGTGTCTATAAAAAGGTGTTTAGTTTGTCGTCTCTCCAGCAGAGGGCGCTAGTGTCTATAAAACCGTGTTCAGTTTGTCGTCTGGCCGGCAGAGGGCGCTAGTGTCTATTAAACCGTGTTAAGTTCGGTCACTGGCCGGCAGAGGGCGCTAGTGTCTATAAAAAGGTGTTTAGTTTGTCGTCTCTCCGGCAGAGGGCGCTAGTATCTATAAAACCGTGTTCAGTTTGTCGTCTGGCCGGCAGAGGGCGCTAGTGTCTATAAAACTGTGTTTGGTTTGTCTTCTGGCCGGCAGAGGGCGCTAGTGTCTATTAAACCGTGTTAAGTTCGGTAACTGGCCGGCAGAGGGCGCTAGTATCTATAAAACCGTGTTCAGTTTGTCGTCTCTCCGGCAGAGGGCCCTAGTGTCTATAAAACAGTGTTAAGTTCGGTGACTGACCGGCAGAGGGCGCTAGTGTCTATAAAACCGTATTAAGTTTGGTGTCTGGTCGGCAGGATATAGGAACTTGTCGAAAAAGTTGAATTGTGTAAATTGAATGGAAATTTTTTTTATGTAGAAGCCGTTCGAGGTATATTATATAAAAGTGTTATGAAAATATTAACAATAACGGAAAAAAGTATTATGAAATTAGATGGCCGCTCGATGTATGAACGTACGAGGTGTATTATATAAAAGTTGTATGAAAATAGAAATAATAATGAAAAACAAGTGTTATGAAATTTAATTCCGCTCGATATAGGAACTTGTCGAGAAAGATGATTTGTGAAGTTGAATGGAGATGTTTTGTATGTAGAAGTCGTCCGAGGTGTATGACATAAAAGTGTTATGAAAATATTAACGATAAAGAAAAAAAGTATTATGAAATTAGATCGCCGCTCGATGTATGAACGTACGAGGTGTATTATATAAAAGTTGTATGAAAATAGTAATAATTATGAAAAGCAAAGTATTACGAAATTAGCTAAGTTCGGTGACTGGCCGGCAGAGGGCGCTAGTGTCTATAAAACGGTGTTAAGTTTGCCTTCTGGCCGGCAGAGGGCGCTAGTGTTTATAAAACGGTGTTTAGTCTGTCGTCTCTCCGGCAGAGAGCGCTAGTGTCTATTAAACCGTGTTAAGTTCGGTGACTGGCCGGCAGAGGGCGCTAGTGTCTATAAAAAGGTGTTTAGTTTGTCGTCTCTCCGGCAGAGGGCGCTAGTGTTTATAAAACGGTGTTTAGTTTGTCGTCTCTCCGGCAGAGAGCGCTAGTGTCTATAAGACCGTGTTAAGTTCGGTGACTGGCCGGCAGAGGGCGCTAGTGTCTATAAAACCGTGTCAAGTTCGGTGACTGGCCGGCAGAGAGCGCTAGTGTCTATAAAACCGTGTTAAGTTTGGTGTCTGGTCGGCAGGATATAGGAACTTGTCGAAAAAGTTGAATTGTGTAAAATGAATGGAAATTTTTTTTATGTAGAAGCCGTTCGAGTTATATTATATAAAAGTGTTATGAAAATATTAACGATAAAGAAAAAAAGTATTATGAAATTAGATGGCCGCTCGATGTATGAACGTACGAGGTGTATTATATAAAAGTTGTATGAAAATAGTAATAATTATGAAAAGCAAAGTATTACGAAATTAGCTAAGTTCGGTGACTGGCCGGCAGAGGGCGCTAGTGTCTATAAAACGGTGTTTAGTTTGTCTTCTGGCCGGCAGAGGGCGCTAGTGTCTATTAAACCGTGTTAAGTTCGGTGACTGGCCGGCAGAGGGCGCTAGTGTCTATAAAAAGTTGTTTAGTTTGTCGTCTCTCCGGCAGAGGGCGCTAGTGTCTATAAAACCGTGTTCAGTTTGTCGTCTGGCCGGCAGAGGGCGCTAGTGTCTATTAAACCGTGTTAAGTTCGGTGACTGGCCGGCAGAGGGCGCTAGTGTCTATAAAACCGTGTCAAGTTCGGTGACTGGCCGGCAGAGGGCGCTAGTGTCTATAAAAAGGTGTTTAGTTTGTCGTCTCTCCGGCAGAGGGCGCTAGTGTCTATAAAACCGTGTTCAGTTTGTCGTCTGGCCGGCAGAGAGCGCTAGTGTCTATAAAACCGTGTTAAGTTTGGTGTCTGGTCGGCAGGATATAGGAACTTGTCGAAAAAGTTGAATTGTGTAAAATGAATGGAAATTTTTTTTATGTAGAAGCCGTTCGAGTTATATTATATAAAAGTGTTATGAAAATATTAACGATAAAGAAAAAAAGTATTATGAAATTAGATGGCCGCTCGATGTATGAACGTACGAGGTGTATTATATAAAAGTTGTATGAAAATAGTAATAATTATGAAAAGCAAAGTATTACGAAATTAGCTAAGTTCGGTGACTGGCCGGCAGAGGGCGCTAGTGTCTATAAAACGGTGTTTCGTTTGTCTTCTGGCCGGCAGAGGGCGCTAGTGTCTATTAAACCGTGTTAAGTTCGGTGACTGGCCGGCAGAGGGCGCTAGTGTCTATAAAAAGGTGTTTAGTTTGTCGTCTCTCCGGCAGAGGGCGCTAGTGTCTATAAAACGGTGTATAGTTTGTCGTCTCTCCGGCAGAGAGCGTTAGTGTCTATAAAACCGTGTTAAGTTCGGTGACTGGCCAGCAGAGGGCGCTAGTGTCTATAAAACCGTGTCAAGTTCGGTGACTGGCCGGCAGAGGGCGCTAGTGACTATAAAAAGGTGTTTAGTTTGTCGTCTCTCCGGCAGAGGGCGCTAGTGTCTATAAAACCGTGTTCAGTTTGTCGTCTGGCCGGCAGAGGGCGCTAGTGTCTATTAAACCGTGTTAAGTTCGGTGACTGGCCGGCAGAGGGCGCTAGTGTCTATAAAAAGGTGTTTAGTTTGTCGTCTCTCCGGCAGAGGGCGCTAGTGTTTATAAAACGGTGTTTAGTTTGTCGTCTCTCCGGCAGAGAGCGCTAGTGTCTATAAAACCGTGTTAAGTTCGGTGACTGGCCGGCAGAGGGCGCTAGTGTCTATAAAACAGTGTTAAGTTCGGTGACTGGCCGGCAGAGGGCGCTAGTGTCTATAAAACCGTATTAAGTTTGGTGTCTGGTCGGCAGGATATAGGAACTTGTCGTAAAAGTTGAATTGTGTAAATTGAATGGAAATTTTTTTTATGTAGAAGCCGTTCGAGGTATATTATATAAAAGTGTTATGAAAATATTAACAATAACGGAAAAAAGTATTATGAAATTAGATGGCCGCTCCATGTATGAACGTACGAGGTGTATTATATAAAAGTTGTATGAAAATAGTAATAATTATGAAAAGCAAAGTATTACGAAATTAGCTAAGTTCGGTGACTGGCCGGCAGAGGGCGCTAGTGTCTATAAAACGGTGTTTAGTTTGTCTTCTGGCCGGCAGAGGGCGCTAGTGTCTATTAAACCGTGTTAAGTTCGGTGACTGGCCGGCAGAGGGCGCTAGTGTCTATAAAAAGGTGTTTAGTTTGTCGTCTCTCCGGCAGAGGGCGCTAGTGTCTATAAAACGGTGTTTAGTTTGTCGTCTCTCCGGCAGAGAGCGCTAGTGTCTATAAAACCGTGTTAAGTTCGGTGACTGGCCGGCAGAGGGCGCTAGTGTCTATAAAACCGTGTCAAGTTCGGTGACTGGCCGGCAGAGGGCGCTAGTGTCTATAAAAAGGTGTTTAGTTTGTCGTCTCTCCAGCAGAGGGCGCTAGTGTCTATAAAACCGTGTTCAGTTTGTCGTCTGGCCGGCAGAGGGCGCTAGTGTCTATTAAACCGTGTTAAGTTCGGTCACTGGCCGGCAGAGGGCGCTAGTGTCTATAAAAAGGTGTTTAGTTTGTCGTCTCTCCGGCAGAGGGCGCTAGTATCTATAAAACCGTGTTCAGTTTGTCGTCTGGCCGGCAGAGGGCGCTAGTGTCTATAAAACTGTGTTTGGTTTGTCTTCTGGCCGGCAGAGGGCGCTAGTGTCTATTAAACCGTGTTAAGTTCGGTAACTGGCCGGCAGAGGGCGCTAGTATCTATAAAACCGTGTTCAGTTTGTCGTCTCTCCGGCAGAGGGCCCTAGTGTCTATAAAACAGTGTTAAGTTCGGTGACTGACCGGCAGAGGGCGCTAGTGTCTATAAAACCGTATTAAGTTTGGTGTCTGGTCGGCAGGATATAGGAACTTGTCGAAAAAGTTGAATTGTGTAAATTGAATGGAAATTTTTTTTATGTAGAAGCCGTTCGAGGTATATTATATAAAAGTGTTATGAAAATATTAACAATAACGGAAAAAAGTATTATGAAATTAGATGGCCGCTCGATGTATGAACGTACGAGGTGTATTATATAAAAGTTGTATGAAAATAGAAATAATAATGAAAAACAAGTGTTATGAAATTTAATTCCGCTCGATATAGGAACTTGTCGAGAAAGATGATTTGTGAAGTTGAATGGAGATGTTTTGTATGTAGAAGTCGTCCGAGGTGTATGACATAAAAGTGTTATGAAAATATTAACGATAAAGAAAAAAAGTATTATGAAATTAGATCGCCGCTCGATGTATGAACGTACGAGGTGTATTATATAAAAGTTGTATGAAAATAGTAATAATTATGAAAAGCAAAGTATTACGAAATTAGCTAAGTTCGGTGACTGGCCGGCAGAGGGCGCTAGTGTCTATAAAACGGTGTTAAGTTTGCCTTCTGGCCGGCAGAGGGCGCTAGTGTTTATAAAACGGTGTTTAGTCTGTCGTCTCTCCGGCAGAGAGCGCTAGTGTCTATTAAACCGTGTTAAGTTCGGTGACTGGCCGGCAGAGGGCGCTAGTGTCTATAAAAAGGTGTTTAGTTTGTCGTCTCTCCGGCAGAGGGCGCTAGTGTTTATAAAACGGTGTTTAGTTTGTCGTCTCTCCGGCAGAGAGCGCTAGTGTCTATAAGACCGTGTTAAGTTCGGTGACTGGCCGGCAGAGGGCGCTAGTGTCTATAAAACCGTGTCAAGTTCGGTGACTGGCCGGCAGAGAGCGCTAGTGTCTATAAAACCGTGTTAAGTTTGGTGTCTGGTCGGCAGGATATAGGAACTTGTCGAAAAAGTTGAATTGTGTAAAATGAATGGAAATTTTTTTTATGTAGAAGCCGTTCGAGTTATATTATATAAAAGTGTTATGAAAATATTAACGATAAAGAAAAAAAGTATTATGAAATTAGATGGCCGCTCGATGTATGAACGTACGAGGTGTATTATATAAAAGTTGTATGAAAATAGTAATAATTATGAAAAGCAAAGTATTACGAAATTAGCTAAGTTCGGTGACTGGCCGGCAGAGGGCGCTAGTGTCTATAAAACGGTGTTTCGTTTGTCTTCTGGCCGGCAGAGGGCGCTAGTGTCTATTAAACCGTGTTAAGTTCGGTGACTGGCCGGCAGAGGGCGCTAGTGTCTATAAAAAGTTGTTTAGTTTGTCGTCTCTCCGGCAGAGGGCGCTAGTGTCTATAAAACCGTGTTCAGTTTGTCGTCTGGCCGGCAGAGGGCGCTAGTGTCTATTAAACCGTGTTAAGTTCGGTGACTGGCCGGCAGAGGGCGCTAGTGTCTATAAAACCGTGTCAAGTTCGGTGACTGGCCGGCAGAGGGCGCTAGTGTCTATAAAAAGGTGTTTAGTTTGTCGTCTCTCCGGCAGAGGGCGCTAGTGTCTATAAAACCGTGTTCAGTTTGTCGTCTGGCCGGCAGAGAGCGCTAGTGTCTATAAAACCGTGTTAAGTTTGGTGTCTGGTCGGCAGGATATAGGAACTTGTCGAAAAAGTTGAATTGTGTAAAATGAATGGAAATTTTTTTTATGTAGAAGCCGTTCGAGTTATATTATATAAAAGTGTTATGAAAATATTAACGATAAAGAAAAAAAGTATTATGAAATTAGATGGCCGCTCGATGTATGAACGTACGAGGTGTATTATATAAAAGTTGTATGAAAATAGTAATAATTATGAAAAGCAAAGTATTACGAAATTAGCTAAGTTCGGTGACTGGCCGGCAGAGGGCGCTAGTGTCTATAAAACGGTGTTTCGTTTGTCTTCTGGCCGGCAGAGGGCGCTAGTGTCTATTAAACCGTGTTAAGTTCGGTGACTGGCCGGCAGAGGGCGCTAGTGTCTATAAAAAGGTGTTTAGTTTGTCGTCTCTCCGGCAGAGGGCGCTAGTGTCTATAAAACGGTGTATAGTTTGTCGTCTCTCCGGCAGAGAGCGTTAGTGTCTATAAAACCGTGTTAAGTTCGGTGACTGGCCAGCAGAGGGCGCTAGTGTCTATAAAACCGTGTCAAGTTCGGTGACTGGCCGGCAGAGGGCGCTAGTGACTATAAAAAGGTGTTTAGTTTGTCGTCTCTCCGGCAGAGGGCGCTAGTGTCTATAAAACCGTGTTCAGTTTGTCGTCTGGCCGGCAGAGGGCGCTAGTGTCTATTAAACCGTGTTAAGTTCGGTGACTGGCCGGCAGAGGGCGCTAGTGTCTATAAAAAGGTGTTTAGTTTGTCGTCTCTCCGGCAGAGGGCGCTAGTGTTTATAAAACGGTGTTTAGTTTGTCGTCTCTCCGGCAGAGAGCGCTAGTGTCTATAAAACCGTGTTAAGTTCGGTGACTGGCCGGCAGAGGGCGCTAGTGTCTATAAAACAGTGTTAAGTTCGGTGACTGGCCGGCAGAGGGCGCTAGTGTCTATAAAACCGTATTAAGTTTGGTGTCTGGTCGGCAGGATATAGGAACTTGTCGTAAAAGTTGAATTGTGTAAATTGAATGGAAATTTTTTTTATGTAGAAGCCGTTCGAGGTATATTATATAAAAGTGTTATGAAAATATTAACAATAACGGAAAAAAGTATTATGAAATTAGATGGCCGCTCCATGTATGAACGTACGAGGTGTATTATATAAAAGTTGTATGAAAATAGTAATAATTATGAAAAGCAAAGTATTACGAAATTAGCTAAGTTCGGTGACTGGCCGGCAGAGGGCGCTAGTGTCTATAAAACGGTGTTTAGTTTGTCTTCTGGCCGGCAGAGGGCGCTAGTGTCTATTAAACCGTGTTAAGTTCGGTGACTGGCCGGCAGAGGGCGCTAGTGTCTATAAAAAGGTGTTTAGTTTGTCGTCTCTCCGGCAGAGGGCGCTAGTGTCTATAAAACCGTGTTAAGTTCGGTGACTGGCCGGCAGAGGGCGCTAGTGTCTATAAAACGGTGTTTAGTTTGTCTTCTGGCCGGCAGAGGGCGCTAGTGTCTATTAAACCGTGTTAAGTTCGGTGACTGGCCGGCAGAGGGCGCTAGTGTCTATAAAAAGGTGTTTAGTTTGTCGTCTCTCCGGCAGAGAGCGCTAGTGTCTATAAAACCGTGTTAAGTTCGGTGACTGGCCGGCAGAGGGCGCTAGTGTCTATAAAACAGTGTTAAGTTCGGTGACTGGCCGGCAGAGAGCGCTAGTGTCTATAAAACCGTGTTAAGTTTGGTGTCTGGTCGGCAGGATATAGGAACTTGTCGAAAAAGTTGAATTGTGTAAAATGAATGGAAATTTTTTTTATGTAGAAGCCGTTCGAGTTATATTAAATAAAAGTGTTATGAAAATATTAACGATAAAGAAAAAAAGTATTATGAAATTAGATGGCCGCTCGATGTATGAACGTACGAGGTGTATTATATAAAAGTTGTATGAAAATAGTAATAATTATGAAAAGCAAAGTATTACGAAATTAGCTAAGTTCGGTGACTGGCTGGCAGAGGTCGCTAGTGTCTATAAAACGGTGTTTAGTTTGTCTTCTGGCCGGCAGAGGGCGCTAGTGTCTATTAAACCGTGTTAAGTTCGGTGACTGGCCGGCAGAGGGCGCTAGTGTCTATAAAAAGGTGTTTAGTTTGTCGTCTCTCCGGCAGAGGGCGCTAGTGTCTATAAAACGGTGTTTAGTTTGTCGTCTCTCCGGCAGAGAGCGCTAGTGTCTATAAAACCGTGTTAAGTTCGGTGACTGGCCGGCAGAGGGCGCTAGTGCCTATAAAACCGTATCAAGTTCGATGACTGGCCGGCAGAGGGCGCTAGTGTCTATAAAAAGGTGTTCAGTTTGTCGTCTGGCCGGCAGAGGGCGCTAGTGTCTATTAAACCGTGTTAAGTTCGGTCACTGGCCGGCAGAGGGCGCTAGTGTCTATAAAAAGGTGTTTAGTTTGTCGTCTCTCCGGCAGAGGGCGCTAGTATCTATAAAACCGTGTTCAGTTTGTCGTCTGGCCGGCAGAGGGCGCTAGTGTCTATAAAACTGTGTTTGGTTTGTCTTCTGGCCGGCAGAGGGCGCTAGTGTCTATTAAACCGTGTTAAGTTCGGTAACTGGCCGGCAGAGGGCGCTAGTATCTATAAAACCGTGTTCAGTTTGTCGTCTCTCCGGCAGAGGGCGCTAGTGTCTATAAAACAGTGTTAAGTTCGGTGACTGGCCGGCAGAGGGCGCTAGTGTCTATAAAACCGTATTAAGTTTGGTGTCTGGTCGGCAGGATATAGGAACTTGTCGAAAAAGTTGAATTGTGTAAATTGAATGGGAATTTTTTTTATGTAGAAGCCGTTCGAGGTATATTATATAAAAGTGTTATGAAAATATTAACAATAACGGAAAAAAGTATTATGAAATTAGATGGCCGCTCGATGTATGAACGTACGAGGTGTATTATATAAAAGTTGTATGAAAATAGAAATAATAATGAAAAACAAGTATTATGAAATTTAATTCCGCTCGATATAGGAACTTGTCGAGAAAGATGATTTGTGAAGTTGAATGGAGATGTTTTGTATGTAGAAGTCGTCCAAGGTGTATGACATAAAAGTGTTATGAAAATATTAACGATAAAGAAAAAAAGTATTATGAAATTAGATCGCCGCTCGATGTATGAACGTACGAGGTGTATTATATAAAAGTTGTATGAAAATAGTAATAATTATGAAAAGCAAAGTATTACGAAATTAGCTAAGTTCGGTGACTGGCCGGCAGAGGGCGCTAGTGTCTATAAAACGGTGTTTAGTTTGTCTTCTGGCCGGCAGAGGGCGCTAGTGTCTATTAAACCGTGTTAAGTTCGGTGACTGGCCGGCAGAGGGCGCTAGTGTCTATAAAAAGGTGTTTAGTTTGTCGTCTCTCCGGCAGAGGGCGCTAGTGTCTATAAAAAGGTGTTTAGTTTGTCGTCTCTCCGGCAGAGGGCGCTAGTGTCTATAAAAAGGTGTTTAGTTTGTCGTCTCTCCGGCAGAGGGCGCTAGTGTCTATAAAACAGTGTTAAGTTCGGTGACTGGCCGGCAGAGGGCGCTAGTGTCTATAAAACCGTATTAAGTTTGGTGTCTGGTCGGCAGGATATAGGAACTTGTCGAAAAAGTTGAATTGTGTAAATTGAATGGAAATTTTTTTTATGTACAAGCCGTTCGAGGTATATTATATAAAAGTGTTATGAAAATATTAACAATAACGGAAAAAAGTATTATGAAATTAGATGGCCGCTCGATGTATGAACGTACGAGGTGTATTATATAGAAGTTGTATGAAAATAGTAATAATTATGAAAAGCAAAGTATTACGAAATTAGCTAAGTTCGGTGACTGGCCGGCAGAGGGCGCTAGTGTCTATAAAACGGTGTTTAGGTTGTCTTCTGGCCGGCAGAGGGCGCTAGTGTCTATTAAACCGTGTTAAGTTCGGTGACTGGCCGGCAGAGGGCGCTAGTGTTTATAAAACGGTGTTTAGTTTGTCGTCTCTCCGGCAGAGAGCGCTAGTGTCTATAAGACCGTGTTAAGTTCGGTGACTGGCCGGCAGAGGGCGCTAGTGTCTATAAAACCGTGTCAAGTTCGGTGACTGGCCGGCAGAGAGCGCTAGTGTCTATAAAACCGTGTTAAGTTTGGTGTCTGGTCGGCAGGATATAGGAACTTGTCGAAAAAGTTGAATTGTGTAAAATGAATGGAAATTTTTTTTATGTAGAAGCCGTTCGAGTTATATTATATAAAAGTGTTATGAAAATATTAACGATAAAGAAAAAAAGTATTATGAAATTAGATGGCCGCTCGATGTATGAACGTACGAGGTGTATTATATAAAAGTTGTATGAAAATAGTAATAATTATGAAAAGGAAAGTATTACGAAATTAGCTAAGTTCGGTGACTGGCCGGCAGAGGGCGCTAGTGTCTATAAAACGGTGTTTAGTTTGTCTTCTGGCCGGCAGAGGGCGCTAGTGTCTATTAAACCGTGTTAAGTTCGGTGACTGGCCGGCAGAGGGCGCTAGTGTCTATAAAAAGTTGTTTAGTTTGTCGTCTCTCCGGCAGAGGGCGCTAGTGTCTATAAAACGGTGTTTAGTTTGTCGTCTCTCCGGCAGAGAGCGCTAGTGTCTATAAAACCGTGTTAAGTTCGGTGACTGGCCGGCAGAGGGCGCTAGTGTCTATAAAACCGTGTCAAGTTCGGTGACTGGCCGGCAGAGGGCGCTAGTGTCTATAAAAAGGTGTTTAGTTTGTCGTCTCTCCGGCAGAGGGCGCTAGTGTCTATAAAACCGTGTTCAGTTTGTCGTCTGGCCGGCAGAGGGCGCTAGTGTCTATTAAACCGTGTTAAGTTCGGTGACTGGCCGGCAGAGAACGCTAGTGTCTATAAAACCGTGTCAAGTTCGGTGACTGGCCGGCAGAGGGCGCTAGTGTCTATAAAAAGGTGTTTAGTTTGTCGTCTCTCCGGCAGAGGGCGCTAGTGTCTATAAAACCGTGTTCAGTTTGTCGTCTGGCCGGCAGAGAGCGCTAGTGTCTATAAAACCGTGTTAAGTTTGGTGTCTGGTCGGCAGGATATAGGAACTTGTCGAAAAAGTTGAATTGTGTAAAATGAATGGAAATTTTTTTTATGTAGAAGCCGTTCGAGTTATATTATATAAAAGTGTTATGAAAATATTAACGATAAAGAAAAAAAGTATTATGAAATTAGATGGCCGCTCGATGTATGAACGTACGAGGTGTATTATATAAAAGTTGTATGAAAATAGTAATAATTATGAAAAGCAAAGTATTACGAAATTAGCTAAGTTCGGTGACTGGCCGGCAGAGGGCGCTAGTGTCTATAAAACGGTGTTTAGTTTGTCTTCTGGCCGGCAGAGGGCGCTAGTGTCTATTAAACCGTGTTAAGTTCGGTGACTGGCCGGCAGAGGGCGCTAGTGTCTATAAAAAGGTGTTTAGTTTGTCGTCTCTCCGGCAGAGGGCGCTAGTGTCTATAAAACGGTGTATAGTTTGTCGTCTCTCCGGCAGAGAGCGCTAGTGTCTATAAAACCGTGTTAAGTTCGGTGACTGGCCAGCAGAGGGCGCTAGTGTCTATAAAACCGTGTCAAGTTCGGTGACTGGCCGGCAGAGGGCGCTAGTGACTATAAAAAGGTGTTTAGTTTGTCGTCTCTCCGGCAGAGGGCGCTAGTGTCTATAAAACCGTGTTCAGTTTGTCGTCTGGCCGGCAGAGGGCGCTAGTGTCTATTAAACCGTGTTAAGTTCGGTGACTGGCCGGCAGAGGGCGCTAGTGTCTGTAAAAAGGTGTTTAGTTTGTCGTCTCTCCGGCAGAGGGCGCTAGTGTTTATAAAACGGTGTTTAGTTTGTCGTCTCTCCGGCAGAGAGCGCTAGTGTCTATAAAACCGTGTTAAGTTCGGTGACTGGCCGGCAGAGGGCGCTAGTGTCTATAAAACCGTGTCAAGTTCGGTGACTGGCCGGCAGAGAGCGCTAGTGTCTATAAAACCGTGTTAAGTTTGGTGTCTGGTCGGCAGGATATAGGAACTTGTCGAAAAAGTTGAATTGTGTAAAATGAATGGAAATTTTTTTTATGTAGAAGCCGTTCGAGTTATATTATATAAAAGTGTTATGAAAATATTAACGATAAAGAAAAAAAGTATTATGAAATTAGATGGCCGCTCGATGTATGAACGTACGAGGTGTATTATATAAAAGTTGTATGAAATTAGTAATAATTATGAAAAGCAAAGTATTACGAAATTAGCTAAGTTCGGTGACTGGCTGGCAGAGGGCGCTAGTGTCTATAAAACGGTGTTTAGTTTGTCTTCTGGCCGGCAGAGGGCGCTAGTGTCTATTAAACCGTGTTAAGTTCGGTGACTGGCCGGCAGAGGGCGCTAGTGTCTATAAAAAGGTGTTTAGTTTGTCGTCTCTCCGGCAGAGGGCGCTAGTGTCTATAAAACGGTGTTTAGTTTGTCGTCTCTCCGGCAGAGAGCGCTAGTGCCTATAAAACCGTGTTAAGTTCGGTGACTGGCCGGCAGAGGGCGCTAGTGTCTATAAAACCGTGTCAAGTTCGGTGACTGGCCGGCAGAGGGCGCTAGTGTCTATAAAAAGGTGTTTAGTTTGTCGTCTCCCTGGCAGAGGGCGCTAGTGTCTATAAAACCGTGTTCAGTTTGTCGTCTGGCCGGCAGAGGGCGCTAGTGTCTATTAAACCGTGTTAAGTTCGGTGACTGGCCGGCAGAGGGCGCTAGTGTCTATAAAACCGTGTCAAGTTCGGTGACTGGCGGGCAGAGGGCGCTAGTGTCTATAAAAAGGTGTTTAGTTTGTCGTCTCTCCGGCAGAGGGCGCTAGTGTCTATAAAACCGTGTTCAGTTTGTCGTCTGGCCGGCAGAGAGCGCTAGTGTCTATAAAACCGTGTTAAGTTTGGTGTCTGGTCGGCAGGATATAGGAACTTGTCGAAAAAGTTGAATTGTGTAAAATGAATGGAAATTTTTTTCATGTAGAAGCCGTTCGAGTTATATTATATAAAAGTGTTATGAAAATATTAACGATAAAGAAAAAAAGTATTATGAAATTAGATGGCCGCTCGATGTATGAACGTACGAGGTGTATTATATAAAAGTTGTATGAAAATAGTAATAATTATGAAAAGCAAAGTATTACGAAATTAGCTAAGTTCGGTGACTGGCCGGCAGAGGGCGCTAGTGTCTATAAAACGGTGTTTAGTTTGTCTTCTGGCCGGCAGAGGGCGCTAGTGTCTATTAAACCGTGTTAAGTTCGGTGACTGGCCGGCAGTGGGCGCTAGTGTCTATAAAAAGGTGTTTAGTTCGTCGTCTCTCCGGCAGAGGGCGCTAGTGTCTATAAAACGGTGTATAGTTTGTCGGCTCTCCGGCAGAGAGCGCTAGTGTCTATAAAACCGTGTTAAGTTCGGTGACTGGCCGGCAGAGGGCGCAAGTGTCTATAAAACCGTGTCAAGTTCGGTGACTGGCCGGCAGAGGGCGCTAGTGTCTATAAAAAGGTGTTTAGTTTGTCGTCTCTCCGGCAGAGGGCGCTAGTGTCTATAAAACCGTGTTCAGTTTGTCGTCTGGCCGGCAGAGGGCGCTAGTGTCTATTAAACCGTGTTAAGTTCGGTGACTGGCCGGCAGAGGGCGCTAGTGTCTATAAAACCGTGTCAAGTTCGGTGACTGGCCGGCAGAGGGCGCTAGTGTCTATAAAAAGGTGTTTAGTTTGTCGTCTCTCCGGCAGAGGGCGCTAGTGTCTATAAAACCGTGTTCAGTTTGTCGTCTGGCCGGCAGAGGGCGCTAGTGTCTATTAAACCGTGTTAAGTTCGGTCACTGGCCAGCAGAGGGCGCTAGTGTCTATAAAAAGGTGTTTAGTTTGTCGTCTCTCCGGCAGAGGGCGCTAGTATCTATAAAACCGTGTTCAGTTTGTCGTCTGGCCGGCAGAGGGCGCTAGTGTCTATAAAACTGTGTTTGGTTTGTCTTCTGGCCGGCAGAGGGCGCTAGTGTCTATTTAACCGTGTTAAGTTCGGTAACTGGCCGGCAGAGGGCGCTAGTATCTATAAAACCGTGTTCAGTTTGTCGTCTCTCCGGCAGAGGGCGCTAGTGTCTATAAAACAGTGTTAAGTTCGGTGACTGGCCGGCAGAGGGCGCTAGTGTCTATAAAACCGTATTAAGTTTGGTGTCTGGTCGGCAGGATATAGGAACTTGTCGAAAAAGTTGAATTGTGTAAATTGAATGGAAATTTTTTTTATGTAGAAGCCGTTCGAGGTATATTATATAAAAGTGTTATGAAAATATTAACAATAACGGAAAAAAGTATTATGATATTAGATGGCCGCTCGATGTATGAACGTACGAGGTGTATTATATAAAAGTTGTATGAAAATAGAAATAATAATGAAAAACAAGTATTATGAAATTTAATTCCGCTCGATATAGGAACTTGTCGAGAAAGATGATTTGTGAAGTTGAATGGAGATGTTTTGTATGTAGAAGTCGTCCGAGGTGTATGACATAAAAGTGTTATGAAAATATTAACGATAAAGAAAAAAAGTATTATGAAATTAGATCGCCGCTCGATGTATGAACGTACGAGGTGTATTATATAAAAGTTGTATGAAAATAGTAATAATTATGAAAAGCAAAGTATTACGAAATTAGCTAAGTTCGGTGACTGGCCGGCAGAGGGCGCTAGTGTCTATAAAACGGTGTTTAGTTTGTCTTCTGGCCGGCAAAGGGCGCTAGTGTCTATTAAACCGTGTTAAGTTCGGTGACTGGCCGGCAGAGGGCGCTAGTGTCTATAAAAAGGTGTTTAGTTTGTCGTCTCTGGCAGAGGGCGCTAGTGTCTATAAAAAGGTGTTTAGTTTGTCGTCTCTCCGGCAGAGGGCGCTAGTGTCTATAAAACAGTGTTAAGTTCGGTGACTGGCCGGCAGAGGGCGCTAGTGTCTATAAAACCGTATTAAGTTTGGTGTCTGGTCGGCAGGATATAGGAACTTGTCGTAAAAGTTGAATTGTGTAAATTGAATGGAAATTTTTTTTATGTAGAAGCCGTTCGAGGTATATTATATAAAAGTGTTATGAAAATATTAACAATAACGGAAAAAAGTATTATGAAATTAGATGGCCGCTCGATGTATGAACGTACGAGGTGTATTATATAAAAGTTGTATGAAAATAGTAATAATTATGAAAAGCAAAGTATTACGAAATTAGCTAAGTTGGGTGACTGGCCGGCAGAGGGCGCTAGTGTCTATAAAACGGTGTTTAGTTTGTCTTCTGGCCGGCAGAGGGCGCTAGTGTCTATTAAACCGTGTTAAGTTCGGTGACTGGCCGGCAGAGGGCGCTAGTGTCTATAAAAAGGTGTTTAGTTTGTCGTCTCTCCGGCAGAGGGCGCTAGTGTCTATAAAACGGTGTTTAGTTTGTCGTCTCTCCGGCAGAGAGCGCTAGTGTCTATAAAACCGTGTTAAGTTCGGTGACTGGCCGGCAGAGGGCGCTAGTGTCTATAAAACCGTGTCAAGTTCGGTGACTGGCCGGCAGAGGGCGCTAGTGTCTATAAAAAGGTGTTTAGTTTGTCGTCTCTCCGGCAGAGGGCGCTAGTGTCTATAAAACCGTGTTCAGTTTGTCGTCTGGCCGGCAGAGAGCGCTAGTGTCTATAAAAAGGTGTTTAGTTTGTCGTCTCTCCGGCAGAGGGCGCTAGTGTCTATAAAACCGTGTTCAGTTTGTCGTCTGGCCGGCAGAGGGCGCTAGTGTCTATTAAACCGTGTTAAGTTCGGTGACTGGCCGGCAGAGGGCGCTAGTGTCTATAAAATCGTGTCAAGTTCGGTGACTGGCCGGCAGAGGGCGCTAGTGTCTATAAAAAGGTGTTTAGTTTGTCGTCTCTCCGGCAGAGGGCGCTAGTGTCTATAAAACCGTGTTCAGTTTGTCGTCTGGCCGGCAGAGAGCGCTAGTGTCTATAAAACCGTGTTAAGTTCGGTGACTGGCCAGCAGAGGGCGCTAGTGTCTATAAAACCGTGTTAAGTTCGGTGACTGGCCAGCAGAGGGCGCTAGTGTCTATAAAACCGTGTTCAGTTTGTCGTCTGGCCGGCAGAGAGCGCTAGTGTCTATAAAACCGTATTAAGTTCGGTGACTGGCCAGCAGAGGGCGCTAGTGTCTATAAAATCGTGTCAAGTTCGGTGACTGGCCGGCAGAGGGCGCTAGTGTCTATAAAAAGGTGTTTAGTTTGTCGTCTGGCCGGCAGAGGGCGCTAGTGTCTATTAAACCGTGTTAAGTTCGGTGACTGGCCGGCAGAGGGCGCTAGTGTCTATAAAATCGTGTCAAGTTCGGTGACTGGCCGGCAGAGGGCGCTAGTGTCTATAAAAAGGTGTTTAGTTTGTCGTCTCTCCGGCAGAGGGCGCTAGTGTCTATAAAACCGTGTTCAGTTTGTCGTCTGGCCGGCAGAGAGCGCTAGTGTCTATAAAACCGTGTTAAGTTCGGTGACTGGCCAGCAGAGGGCGCTAGTGTCTATAAAACCGTGTTAAGTTCGGTGACTGGCCGGCAGAGGGCGCTAGTGTCTATAAAAAGGTGTTTAGTTTGTCGTCTCTCCGGCAGAGGGCGCTAGTGTCTATAAAACCGTGTTCAGTTTGTCGTCTGGCCGGCAGAGGGCGCTAGTGTCTATTAAACCGTGTTAAGTTCGGTGACTGGCCGGCAGAGGGCGCTAGTGTCTATAAAAAGGTGTTTAGTTTGTCGTCTCTCCGGCAGAGGGCGCTAGTGTTTATAAAACGGTGTTTAGTTTGTCGTCTCTCCGGCAGAGAGCGCTAGTGTCTATAAAACCGTGTTAAGTTCGGTGACTGGCCGGCAGAGGGCGCTAGTGTCTATAAAACCGTGTCAAGTTCGGTGACTGGCCGGCAGAGAGCGCTAGTGTCTATAAAACCGTGTTAAGTTTGGTGTCTGGTCGGCAGGATATAGGAACTTGTCGAAAAAGTTGAATTGTGTAAAATGAATGGAAATTTTTTTTATGTAGAAGCCGTTCGAGTTATATTATATAAAAGTGTTATGAAAATATTAACGATAAAGAAAAAAAGTATTATGAAATTATATGGCCGCTCGATGTATGAACGTACGAGGTGTATTATATAAAAGTTGTATGAAAATAGTAATAATTATGAAAAGCAAAGTATTACGAAATTAGCTAAGTTCGGTGACTGGCCAGCAGAGGGCGCTAGTGTCTATAAAACCGTGTTAAGTTCGGTGACTGGCCGGCAGAGGGCGCTAGTGTCTATAAAAAGGTATTTAGTTTGTCGTCTTCCTGGCAGAGGGCGCTAGTGTCTATAAAACCGTGTTCAGTTTGTCGTCTGGCTGGCAGAGGGCGCTAGTGTCTATTAAACCGTGTTAAGTTCGGTGACTGGCCGGCAGAGGGCGCTAGTGTCTATAAAACCGTGTCAAGTTCGGTGACTGGCCGGCAGAGGGCGCTAGTGTCTATAAAAAGGTGTTTAGTTTGTCGTCTCTCCGGCAGAGGACGCTAGTGTCTATAAAACCGTGTTCAGTTTGTCGTCTGACCGGCAGAGAGCGCTAGTGTCTATAAAACCGTGTTAAGTTGGGTGTCTGGTCGGCAGGATATAGGAACTTGTCGAAAAAGTTGAATTGTGTAAAATGAATGGAAATTTTTTTTATGTAGAAGCCGTTCGAGTTATATTATATAAAAGTGTTATGAAAATATTAACGATAAAGAAAAAAAGTATTATGAAATTAGATGGCCGCTCGATGTATGAACGTACGAGGTGTATTATATAAAAGTTGTATGAAAATAGTAATAATTATGAAAAGCAAAGTATTACGAAATTAGCTAAGTTCGGTGACTGGCCGGCAGAGGGCGCTAGTGTCTATAAAACGGTGTTTAGTTTGTCTTCTGGCCGGCAGAGGGCGCTAGTGTCTATTAAACCGTGTTAAGTTCGGTGACTGGCCGGCAGTGGGCGCTAGTGTCTATAAAAAGGTGTTTAGTTTGTCGTCTCTCCGGCAGAGGGCGCTAGTGTCTATAAAACGGTGTATAGTTTGTCGTCTCTCCGGTAGAGAGCGCTAGTGTCTATAAAACCGTGTTAAGTTCGGTGACTGGCCGGCAGAGGGCGCTAGTGTCTATAAAACCGTGTCAAGTTCGGTGACTGGCCGGCAGAGGGCGCTAGTGTCTATAAAAAGGTGTTTAGTTTGTCGTCTCTCCGGCAGAGGGCGCTAGTGTCTATAAAACCGTGTTCAGTTTGTCGTCTGGCCGGCAGAGGGCGCTAGTGTCTATTAAACCGTGTTAAGTTCGGTCACTGGCCGGCAGAGGGCGCTAGTGTCTATAAAAAGGTGTTTAGTTTGTCGTCTCTCCGGCAGAGGGCGCTAGTATCTATAAAACCGTGTTCAGTTTGTCGTCTGGCCGGCAGAGGGCGCTAGTGTCTATAAAACTGTGTTTGGTTTGTCTTCTGGCCGGCAGAGGGCGCTAGTGTCTATTAAACCGTGTTAAGTTCGGTAACTGGCCGGCAGAGGGCGCTAGTATCTATAAAACCGTGTTCAGTTTGTCGTCTCTCCGGCAGAGGGCGCTAGTGTCTATAAAACAGTGTTAAGTTCGGTGACTGGCCGGCAGAGGGCGCTAGTGTCTATAAAAAGGTGTTTAGTTTGTCGTCTCTTCGGCAGAGGGCGCTAGTATCTATAAAACCGTGTTCAGTTTGTCGTCTGGCCGGCAGAGGGCGCTAGTGTCTATAAAACTGTGTTTGGTTTGTCTTCTGGCCGGCAGAGGGCGCTAGTGTCTATTAAACCGTGTTAAGTTCGGTAACTGGCCAACAGAGGGCGCTAGTATCTATAAACCGTGTTCAGTTTGTCGTCTCTCCGGCAGAGGGCGCTAGTGTCTATAAAACAGTGTTAAGTTCGGTGACTGGCCGGCAGAGGGCGCTAGTGTCTATAAAACCGTGTTCAGTTTGTCGTCTGGCCGGCAGAGAGCGCTAGTGTCTATGAAACCGTGTTAAGTTTGGTGTCTGGTCGGCAGGATATAGGAACTTGTCGAAAAAGTTGAATTGTGTAAATTGAATGGAAATTTTTTTTATGTAGAAGCCGTTCGAGGTATATTATATAAAAGTGTTATGAAAATATTAACAATAACGGAAAAAAGTATTATGAAATTAGATGGCCGCTCGATGTATGAACGTACGAGGTGTATTATATAAAAGTTGTATGAAAATAGAAATAATAATGAAAAACAAGTATTATGAAATTTAATTCCGCTCGATATAGGAACTTGTCGAGAAAGATGATTTGTGAAGTTGAATGGAGATGTTTTGTATGTAGAAGTCGTCCGAGGTGTATGACATAAAAGTGTTATGAAAATATTAACGATAAAGAAAAAAAGTATTATGAAATTAGATCGCCGCTCGATGTATGAACGTACGAGGTGTATTATATAAAAGTTGTATGAAAATAGTAATATTTATGAAAAGCAAAGTATTACGAAATTAGCTAAGTTCGGTGACTGGCCGGCAGAGGGCGCTAGTGTCTATAAAACGGTGATTAGTTTGTCTTCTGGCCGGCAGAGGGCGCTAGTGTCTATTAAACCGTGTTAAGTTCGGTGACTGGCCGGCAGAGGGCGCTAGTGTCTATAAAAAGGTGTTTAGTTTGTCGTCTCTCCGGCAGAGGGCGCTAGTGTCTATAAAAAGGTGTTTAGTTTGTCGTCTCTCCGGCAGAGGGCGCTAGTGTCTATAAAACAGTGTTAAGTTCGGTGACTGGCCGGCAGAGGGCGCTAGTGTCTATAAAACCGTATTAAGTTTGGTGTCTGGTCGGCAGGATATAGGAACTTGTCGTAAAAGTTGAATTGTGTAAATTGAATGGAAATTTTTTTTATGTAGAAGCCGTTCGAGGTATATTATATAAAAGTGTTATGAAAATATTAACAATAACGGAAAAAAGTATTATGAAATTAGATGGCCGCTCGATGTATGAACGTACGAGGTGTATTATATAAAAGTTGTATGAAAATAGTAATAATTATGAAAAGCAAAGTATTACGAAATTAGCTAAGTTCGGTGACTGGCCGGCAGAGGGCGCTAGTGTCTATAAAACAGTGTTAAGTTCGGTGACTGGCCGGCAGAGGGCGCTAGTGTCTATAAAACCGTATTAAGTTTGGTGTCTGGTCGGCAGGATGTAGGAACTTGTCGAAAAAGTTGAATTGTGTAAATTGAATGGAAATTTTTTTTATGTAGAAGCCGTTCGAGGTATATTATATAAAAGTGTTATGAAAATATTAACAATAACGGAAAAAAGTATTATGAAATTAGATCGCCGCTCGATGTATGAACGTACGAGGTGTATTATATAAAAGTTGTATGAAAATAGTAATAATTATGAAAAGCAAAGTATTACGAAATTAGCTAAGTTCGGTGACTGGCCGGCAGAGGGCGCTAGTGTCTATAAAACGGTGTTTAGTTTGTCTTCTGGCCGGCAGAGGGCGCTAGTGTCTATTAAACCGTGTTAAGTTCGGTGACTGGCCGGCAGAGGGCGCTAGTGTCTATAAAAAGGTGTTTAGTTTGTCGTCTCTCCGGCAGAGGGCGCTAGTGTCTATAAAACGGTGTTTAGTTTGTCGTCTCTCCGGCAGAGAGCGCTAGTGTCTATAAAAACGTGTTAAGTTCGGTGACTGGCCGGCAGAGGGCGCTAGTGTCTATAAAACCGTGTCAAGTTCGGTGACTGGCCGGCAGAGAGCGCTAGTGTCTATAAAACCGTGTTAAGTTTGGTGTCTGGTCGGCAGGATATAGGAACTTGTCGAAAAAGTTGAATTGTGTAAAATGAATGGAAATTTTTTTTATGTAGAAGCCGTTCGAGTTATATTATATAAAAGTGTTATGAAAATATTAACGATAAAGAAAAAAAGTATTATGAAATTGGATGGCCGCTCGATGTATGAACGTACGAGGTGTATTATATAAAAGTTGTATGAAAATAGTAATAATTATGAAAAGCAAAGTATTACGAAATTAGCTAAGTTCGGTGACTGGCCGGCAGAGGGCGCTAGTGTCTATAAAACGGTGTTTAGTTTGTCTTCTGGCCGGCAGAGGGCGCTAGTGTCTATTAAACCGTGTTAAGTTCGGTGACTGGCCGGCAGAGGGCGCTAGTGTCTATAAAAAGGTGTTTAGTTTGTCGTCTCTCCGGCAGAGGGCGCTAGTGTCTATAAAACGGTGTTTAGTTTGTCGTCTCTCCGGCAGAGGGCGCTAGTGTCTATAAAACCGTGTTAAGTTCGGTGACTGGCCGGCAGAGGGCGCTAGTGTCTATAAAACCGTGTCAAGTTCGGTGACTGGCCGGCAGAGGGCGCTAGTGTCTATAAAAAGTTGTTTAGTTTGTCGTCTCTCCGGCAGAGGGCGCTAGTGTCTATAAAACCGTGTTCAGTTTGTCGTCTGGCCGGCAGAGGGCGCTAGTGTCTATTAAACCGTGTTAAGTTCGGTCACTGGCCGGCAGAGGGCGCTAGTGTCTATAAAAGGTGTTTAGTTCGTCGTCTCTCCGGCAGAGGGCGCTAGTATCTATAAAACCGTGTTCAGTTTGTCGTCTGGCCGGCAGAGAGCGCTAGTGTCTATAAAACCGTGTTAAGTTCGGTGACTGGCCAGCAGAGGGCGCTAGTGTCTATAAAACCGTGTTAAGTTCGGTGACTGGCCGGCAGAGGGCGCTAGTGTCTATAAAAAGGTGTTTAGTTTGTCGTCTCTCCGGCAGAGGGCGCTAGTGTCTATAAAACCGTGTTCAGTTTGTCGTCTGGCCGGCAGAGGGCGCTAGTGTCTATTAAACCGTGTTAAGTTCGGTGACTGGCCGGCAGAGGGCGCTAGTGTCTATAAAAAGGTGTTTAGTTTGTCGTCTCTCCGGCAGAGGGCGCTAGTGTTTATAAAACGGTGTTTAGTTTGTCGTCTCTCCGGCAGAGAGCGCTAGTGTCTATAAAACCGTGTTAAGTTCGGTGACTGGCCGGCAGAGGGCGCTAGTGTCTATAAAACCGTGTCAAGTTCGGTGACTGGCCGGCAGAGAGCGCTAGTGTCTATAAAACCGTGTTAAGTTTGGTGTCTGGTCGGCAGGATATAGGAACTTGTCGAAAAAGTTGAATTGTGTAAAATGAATGGAAATTTTTTTTATGTAGAAGCCGTTCGAGTTATATTATATAAAAGTGTTATGAAAATATTAACGATAAAGAAAAAAAGTATTATGAAATTATATGGCCGCTCGATGTATGAACGTACGAGGTGTATTATATAAAAGTTGTATGAAAATAGTAATAATTATGAAAAGCAAAGTATTACGAAATTAGCTAAGTTCGGTGACTGGCCGGCAGAGGGCGCTAGTGTCTATAAAACGGTGTTTAGTTTGTCTTCTGGCCGGCAGAGGGCGCTAGTGTCTATTAAACCGTGTTAAGTTCGGTGACTGGCCGGCAGAGGGCGATAGTGTCTATAAAAAGGTGTTTAGTTTGTCGTCTCTCCGGCAGAGGGCGCTAGTGTCTATAAAACGGTGTTTAGTTTGTCGTCTCTCCGGCAGAGAGCGCTAGTGTCTATAAAACCGTGTTAAGTTCGGTGACTGGCCGGCAGAGGGCGCTAGTGTCTATAAAACCGTGTCAAGTTCGGTGACTGGCCGGCAGAGGGCGCTAGTGTCTATAAAAAGGTATTTAGTTTGTCGTCTTCCTGGCAGAGGGCGCTAGTGTCTATAAAACCGTGTTCAGTTTGTCGTCTGGCTGGCAGAGGGCGCTAGTGTCTATTAAACCGTGTTAAGTTCGGTGACTGGCCGGCAGAGGGCGCTAGTGTCTATAAAACCGTGTCAAGTTCGGTGACTGGCCGGCAGAGGGCGCTAGTGTCTATAAAAAGGTGTTTAGTTTGTCGTCTCTCCGGCAGAGGACGCTAGTGTCTATAAAACCGTGTTCAGTTTGTCGTCTGACCGGCAGAGAGCGCTAGTGTCTATAAAACCGTGTTAAGTTGGGTGTCTGGTCGGCAGGATATAGGAACTTGTCGAAAAAGTTGAATTGTGTAAAATGAATGGAAATTTTTTTTATGTAGAAGCCGTTCGAGTTATATTATATAAAAGTGTTATGAAAATATTAACGATAAAGAAAAAAAGTATTATGAAATTAGATGGCCGCTCGATGTATGAACGTACGAGGTGTATTATATAAAAGTTGTATGAAAATAGTAATAATTATGAAAAGCAAAGTATTACGAAATTAGCTAAGTTCGGTGACTGGCCGGCAGAGGGCGCTAGTGTCTATAAAACGGTGTTTAGTTTGTCTTCTGGCCGGCAGAGGGCGCTAGTGTCTATTAAACCGTGTTAAGTTCGGTGACTGGCCGGCAGTGGGCGCTAGTGTCTATAAAAAGGTGTTTAGTTTGTCGTCTCTCCGGCAGAGGGCGCTAGTGTCTATAAAACGGTGTATAGTTTGTCGTCTCTCCGGTAGAGAGCGCTAGTGTCTATAAAACCGTGTTAAGTTCGGTGACTGGCCGGCAGAGGGCGCTAGTGTCTATAAAACCGTGTCAAGTTCGGTGACTGGCCGGCAGAGGGCGCTAGTGTCTATAAAAAGGTGTTTAGTTTGTCGTCTCTCCGGCAGAGGGCGCTAGTGTCTATAAAACCGTGTTCAGTTTGTCGTCTGGCCGGCAGAGGGCGCTAGTGTCTATTAAACCGTGTTAAGTTCGGTCACTGGCCGGCAGAGGGCGCTAGTGTCTATAAAGAGGTGTTTAGTTTGTCGTCTCTCCGGCAGAGGGCGCTAGTATCTATAAAACCGTGTTCAGTTTGTCGTCTGGCCGGCAGAGGGCGCTAGTGTCTATAAAACTGTGTTTGGTTTGTCTTCTGGCCGGCAGAGGGCGCTAGTGTCTATTAAACCGTGTTAAGTTCGGTAACTGGCCGGCAGAGGGCGCTAGTATCTATAAAACCGTGTTCAGTTTGTCGTCTCTCCGGCAGAGGGCGCTAGTGTCTATAAAACAGTGTTAAGTTCGGTGACTGGCCGGCAGAGGGCGCTAGTGTCTATAAAAAGGTGTTTAGTTTGTCGTCTCTTCGGCAGAGGGCGCTAGTATCTATAAAACCGTGTTCAGTTTGTCGTCTGGCCGGCAGAGGGCGCTAGTGTCTATAAAACTGTGTTTGGTTTGTCTTCTGGCCGGCAGAGGGCGCTAGTGTCTATTAAACCGTGTTAAGTTCGGTAACTGGCCAACAGAGGGCGCTAGTATCTATAAACCGTGTTCAGTTTGTCGTCTCTCCGGCAGAGGGCGCTAGTGTCTATAAAACAGTGTTAAGTTCGGTGACTGGCCGGCAGAGGGCGCTAGTGTCTATAAAACCGTGTTCAGTTTGTCGTCTGGCCGGCAGAGAGCGCTAGTGTCTATGAAACCGTGTTAAGTTTGGTGTCTGGTCGGCAGGATATAGGAACTTGTCGAAAAAGTTGAATTGTGTAAATTGAATGGAAATTTTTTTTATGTAGAAGCCGTTCGAGGTATATTATATAAAAGTGTTATGAAAATATTAACAATAACGGAAAAAAGTATTATGAAATTAGATGGCCGCTCGATGTATGAACGTACGAGGTGTATTATATAAAAGTTGTATGAAAATAGAAATAATAATGAAAAACAAGTATTATGAAATTTAATTCCGCTCGATATAGGAACTTGTCGAGAAAGATGATTTGTGAAGTTGAATGGAGATGTTTTGTATGTAGAAGTCGTCCGAGGTGTATGACATAAAAGTGTTATGAAAATATTAACGATAAAGAAAAAAAGTATTATGAAATTAGATCGCCGCTCGATGTATGAACGTACGAGGTGTATTATATAAAAGTTGTATGAAAATAGTAATATTTATGAAAAGCAAAGTATTACGAAATTAGCTAAGTTCGGTGACTGGCCGGCAGAGGGCGCTAGTGTCTATAAAACGGTGATTAGTTTGTCTTCTGGCCGGCAGAGGGCGCTAGTGTCTATTAAACCGTGTTAAGTTCGGTGACTGGCCGGCAGCGGGCGCTAGTGTCTATAAAAAGGTGTTTAGTTTGTCGTCTCTCCGGCAGAGGGCGCTAGTGTCTATAAAAAGGTGTTTAGTTTGTCGTCTCTCCGGCAGAGGGCGCTAGTGTCTATAAAACAGTGTTAAGTTCGGTGACTGGCCGGCAGAGGGCGCTAGTGTCTATAAAACCGTATTAAGTTTGGTGTCTGGTCGGCAGGATATAGGAACTTGTCGTAAAAGTTGAATTGTGTAAATTGAATGGAAATTTTTTTTATGTAGAAGCCGTTCGAGGTATATTATATAAAAGTGTTATGAAAATATTAACAATAACGGAAAAAAGTATTATGAAATTAGATGGCCGCTCGATGTATGAACGTACGAGGTGTATTATATAAAAGTTGTATGAAAATAGTAATAATTATGAAAAGCAAAGTATTACGAAATTAGCTAAGTTCGGTGACTGGCCGGCAGAGGGCGCTAGTGTCTATAAAACAGTGTTAAGTTCGGTGACTGGCCGGCAGAGGGCGCTAGTGTCTATAAAACCGTATTAAGTTTGGTGTCTGGTCGGCAGGATGTAGGAACTTGTCGAAAAAGTTGAATTGTGTAAATTGAATGGAAATTTTTTTTATGTAGAAGCCGTTCGAGGTATATTATATAAAAGTGTTATGAAAATATTAACAATAACGGAAAAAAGTATTATGAAATTAGATCGCCGCTCGATGTATGAACGTACGAGGTGTATTATATAAAAGTTGTATGAAAATAGTAATAATTATGAAAAGCAAAGTATTACGAAATTAGCTAAGTTCGGTGACTGGCCGGCAGAGGGCGCTAGTGTCTATAAAACGGTGTTTAGTTTGTCTTCTGGCCGGCAGAGGGCGCTAGTGTCTATTAAACCGTGTTAAGTTCGGTGACTGGCCGGCAGAGGGCGCTAGTGTCTATAAAAAGGTGTTTAGTTTGTCGTCTCTCCGGCAGAGGGCGCTAGTGTCTATAAAACGGTGTTTAGTTTGTCGTCTCTCCGGCAGAGAGCGCTAGTGTCTATAAAAACGTGTTAAGTTCGGTGACTGGCCGGCAGAGGGCGCTAGTGTCTATAAAACCGTGTCAAGTTCGGTGACTGGCCGGCAGAGAGCGCTAGTGTCTATAAAACCGTGTTAAGTTTGGTGTCTGGTCGGCAGGATATAGGAACTTGTCGAAAAAGTTGAATTGTGTAAAATGAATGGAAATTTTTTTTATGTAGAAGCCGTTCGAGTTATATTATATAAAAGTGTTATGAAAATATTAACGATAAAGAAAAAAAGTATTATGAAATTGGATGGCCGCTCGATGTATGAACGTACGAGGTGTATTATATAAAAGTTGTATGAAAATAGTAATAATTATGAAAAGCAAAGTATTACGAAATTAGCTAAGTTCGGTGACTGGCCGGCAGAGGGCGCTAGTGTCTATAAAACGGTGTTTAGTTTGTCTTCTGGCCGGCAGAGGGCGCTAGTGTCTATTAAACCGTGTTAAGTTCGGTGACTGGCCGGCAGAGGGCGCTAGTGTCTATAAAAAGGTGTTTAGTTTGTCGTCTCTCCGGCAGAGGGCGCTAGTGTCTATAAAACGGTGTTTAGTTTGTCGTCTCTCCGGCAGAGGGCGCTAGTGTCTATAAAACCGTGTTAAGTTCGGTGACTGGCCGGCAGAGGGCGCTAGTGTCTATAAAACCGTGTCAAGTTCGGTGACTGGCCGGCAGAGGGCGCTAGTGTCTATAAAAAGTTGTTTAGTTTGTCGTCTCTCCGGCAGAGGGCGCTAGTGTCTATAAAACCGTGTTCAGTTTGTCGTCTGGCCGGCAGAGGGCGCTAGTGTCTATTAAACCGTGTTAAGTTCGGTCACTGGCCGGCAGAGGGCGCTAGTGTCTATAAAAGGTGTTTAGTTCGTCGTCTCTCCGGCAGAGGGCGCTAGTATCTATAAAACCGTGTTCAGTTTGTCGTCTGGCCGGCAGAGGGCGCTAGTGTCTATAAAACTGTGTTTGGTTTGTCTTATGGCCGGCAGAGGGCGCTAGTGTCTATTAAACCGTGTTAAGTTCGGTAACTGGCCGGCAGATGGCGCTAGTGTCTATAAAAAGGTGTCAAGTTCGGTGACTGGCCGGCAGAGGGCGCTAGTGTCTATAAAAAGGTGTTTAGTTTGTCGTCTCTCCGGCAGAGGACGCTAGTGTCTATAAAACCGTGTTCAGTTTGTCGTCTGACCGGCAGAGAGCGCTAGTGTCTATAAAACCGTGTTAAGTTGGGTGTCTGGTCGGCAGGATATAGGAACTTGTCGAAAAAGTTGAATTGTGTAAAATGAATGGAAATTTTTTTTATGTAGAAGCCGTTCGAGTTATATTATATAAAAGTGTTATGAAAATATTAACGATAAAGAAAAAAAGTATTATGAAATTAGATGGCCGCTCGATGTATGAACGTACGAGGTGTATTATATAAAAGTTGTATGAAAATAGTAATAATTATGAAAAGCAAAGTATTACGAAATTAGCTAAGTTCGGTGACTGGCCGGCAGAGGGCGCTAGTGTCTATAAAACGGTGTTTAGTTTGTCTTCTGGCCGGCAGAGGGCGCTAGTGTCTATTAAACCGTGTTAAGTTCGGTGACTGGCCGGCAGTGGGCGCTAGTGTCTATAAAAAGGTGTTTAGTTTGTCGTCTCTCCGGCAGAGGGCGCTAGTGTCTATAAAACGGTGTATAGTTTGTCGTCTCTCCGGTAGAGAGCGCTAGTGTCTATAAAACCGTGTTAAGTTCGGTGACTGGCCGGCAGAGGGCGCTAGTGTCTATAAAACCGTGTCAAGTTCGGTGACTGGCCGGCAGAGGGCGCTAGTGTCTATAAAAAGGTGTTTAGTTTGTCGTCTCTCCGGCAGAGGGCACTAGTGTCTATAAAACCGTGTTCAGTTTGTCGTCTGGCCGGCAGAGGGCGCTAGTGTCTATTAAACCGTGTTAAGTTCGGTGACTGGCCGGCAGAGGGCGCTAGTGTCTATAAAACCGTGTCAAGTTCGGTGACTGGCCGGCAGAGGGCGCTAGTGTCTATAAAAAGGTGTTTAGTTTGTCGTCTCTCCGGCAGAGGGCGCTAGTGTCTATAAAACCGTGTTCAGTTTGTCGTCTGGCCGGCAGAGGGCGCTAGTGTCTATTAAACCGTGTTAAGTTCGGTCACTGGCCGGCAGAGGGCGCTAGTGTCTATAAAAAGGTGTTTAGTTTGTCGTCTCTCCGGCAGAGGGCGCTAGTATCTATAAAACCGTGTTCAGTTTGTCGTCTGGCCGGCAGAGGGCGCTAGTGTCTATAAAACTGTGTTTGGTTTGTCTTCTGGCCGGCAGAGGGCGCTAGTGTCTATTAAACCGTGTTAAGTTCGGTAACTGGCCGGCAGAGGGCGCTAGTATCTATAAAACCGTGTTCAGTTTGTCGTCTCTCCGGCAGAGGGCGCTAGTGTCTATAAAACAGTGTTAAGTTCGGTGACTGGCCGGCAGAGGGCGCTAGTGTCTATAAAAAGGTGTTTAGTTTGTCGTCTCTTCGGCAGAGGGCGCTAGTATCTATAAAACCGTGTTCAGTTTGTCGTCTGGCCGGCAGAGGGCGCTAGTGTCTATAAAACTGTGTTTGGTTTGTCTTCTGGCCGGCAGAGGGCGCTAGTGTCTATTAAACCGTGTTAAGTTCGGTAACTGGCCAACAGAGGGCGCTAGTATCTATAAAACCGTGTTCAGTTTGTCGTCTCTCCGGCAGAGGGCGCTAGTGTCTATAAAACAGTGTTAAGTTCGGTGACTGGCCGGCAGAGGGCGCTAGTGTCTATAAAACCGTGTTCAGTTTGTCGTCTGGCCGGCAGAGAGCGCTAGTGTCTATGAAACCGTGTTAAGTTTGGTGTCTGGTCGGCAGGATATAGGAACTTGTCGAAAAAGTTGAATTGTGTAAATTGAATGGAAATTTTTTTTATGTAGAAGCCGTTCGAGGTATATTATATAAAAGTGTTATGAAAATATTAACAATAACGGAAAAAAGTATTATGAAATTAGATGGCCGCTCGATGTATGAACGTACGAGGTGTATTATATAAAAGTTGTATGAAAATAGAAATAATAATGAAAAACAAGTATTATGAAATTTAATTCCGCTCGATATAGGAACTTGTCGAGAAAGATGATTTGTGAAGTTGAATGGAGATGTTTTGTATGTAGAAGTCGTCCGAGGTGTATGACATAAAAGTGTTATGAAAATATTAACGATAAAGAAAAAAAGTATTATGAAATTAGATCGCCGCTCGATGTATGAACGTACGAGGTGTATTATATAAAAGTTGTATGAAAATAGTAATAATTATGAAAAGCAAAGTATTACGAAATTAGCTAAGTTCGGTGACTGGCCGGCAGAGGGCGCTAGTGTCTATGAAACGGTGTTTAGTTTGTCTTCTGGCCGGCAGAGGGCGCTAGTGTCTATTAAACCGTGTTAAGTTCGGTGACTGGCCGGCAGAGGGCGCTAGTGTCTATAAAAAGGTGTTTAGTTTGTCGTCTCTCCGGCAGAGGGCGCTAGTGTCTATAAAACGGTGTTTAGTTTGTCGTCTCTCCGGCAGAGGGCGCTAGTGTCTATAAAACCGTGTTAAGTTCGGTGACTGGCCGGCAGAGGGCGCTAGTGTCTATAAAACCGTGTCAAGTTCGGTGACTGGCCGGCAGAGGGCGCTAGTGTCTATAAAAAGTTGTTTAGTTTGTCGTCTCTCCGGCAGAGGGCGCTAGTGTCTATAAAACCGTGTTCAGTTTGTCGTCTGGCCGGCAGAGGGCGCTAGTGTCTATTAAACCGTGTTAAGTTCGGTCACTGGCCGGCAGAGGGCGCTAGTGTCTATAAAAGGTGTTTAGTTCGTCGTCTCTCCGGCAGAGGGCGCTAGTATCTATAAAACCGTGTTCAGTTTGTCGTCTGGCCGGCAGAGGGCGCTAGTGTCTATAAAACTGTGTTTGGTTTGTCTTATGGCCGGCAGAGGGCGCTAGTGTCTATTAAACCGTGTTAAGTTCGGTAACTGGCCGGCAGAGGGCGCTAGTGTCTATAAAAAGGTGTTTAGTTTGTCGTCTCTCCGGCAGAGGGCGCTAGTGTCTATAAAAAGGTGTTTAGTTTGTGGTCTCTCCGGCAGAGGGCGCTAGTGTCTATAAAACAGTGTTAAGTTCGGTGACTGGCCGGCAGAGGGCGCTAGTGTCTATAAAACCGTATTAAGTTTGGTGTCTGGTCGGCAGGATATAGGAACTTGTCGAAAAAGTTGAATTGTGTAAATTGAATGGAAATTTTTTTTATGTAGAAGCCGTTCGAGGTATATTATATAAAAGTGTTATGAAAATATTAACAATAACGGAAAAAAGTATTATGAAATTAGATGGCCGCTCGATGTATGAACGTACGAGGTGTATTATATAAAAGTTGTATGAAAATAGAAATAATAATGAAAAACAAGTATTATGAAATTTAATTCCGCTCGATATAGGAACTTGTCGAGAAAGATGATTTGTGAAGTTGAATGGAGATGTTTTGTATGTAGAAGTCGTCCAAGGTGTATGACATAAAAGTGTTATGAAAATATTAACGATAAAGAAAAAAAGTATTATGAAATTAGATCGCCGCTCGATGTATGAACGTACGAGGTGTATTATATAAAAGTTGTATGAAAATAGTAATAATTATGAAAAGCAAAGTATTACGAAATTAGCTAAGTTCGGTGACTGGCCGGCAGAGGGCGCTAGTGTCTATAAAACGGTGTTTAGTTTGTCTTCTGGCCGGCAGAGGGCACTAGTGTCTATTAAACCGTGTTAAGTTCGGTGACTGGCCGGCAGAGGGCGCTAGTGTCTATAAAAAGGTGTTTAGTTTGTCGTCTCTCCGGCAGAGGGCGCTAGTGTCTATAAAAAGGTGTTTAGTTTGTCGTCTCTCCGGCAGAGGGCGCTAGTGTCTATAAAAAGGTGTTTAGTTTGTCGTCTCTCCGGCAGAGGGCGCTAGTGTCTATAAAACAGTGTTAAGTTCGGTGACTGGCCGGCAGAGGGCGCTAGTGTCTATAAAACCGTATTAAGTTTGGTGTCTGGTCGGCAGGATATAGGAACTTGTCGAAAAAGTTGAATTGTGTAAATTGAATGGAAATTTTTTTTATGTAGAAGCCGTTCGAGGTATATTATATAAAAGTGTTATGAAAATATTAACAATAACGGAAAAAAGTATTATGAAATTAGATGGCCGCTCGATGTATGAACGTACGAGGTGTATTATATAAAAGTTGTATGAAAATAGTAATAATTATGAAAAGCAAAGTATTACGAAATTAGCTAAGTTCGGTGACTGGCCGGCAGAGGGCGCTAGTGTCTATAAAACGGTGTTTAGTTTGTCTTCCGGCCGGCAGAGGGCGCTAGTGTCTATTAAACCGTGTTAAGTTCGGTGACTGGCCGGCAGAGGGCGCTAGTGTCTATAAAAAGGTGTTTAGTTTGTCGTCTCTCCGGCAGAGGGCGCTAGTGTCTATAAAACGGTGTTTAGTTTGTCGTCTCTCCGGCAGAGAGCGCTAGTGTCTATAAAACCGTGTTAAGTTCGGTGACTGGCCGGCAGAGGGCGCTAGTGTCTATAAAACCGTGTCAAGTTCGGTGACTGGCCGGCAGAGGGCGCTAGTGTCTATAAAACGGTGTTTAGTTTGTCGTCTCTCCGGCAGAGAGCGCTAGTGTCTATAAAACCGTGTTAAGTTCGGTGACTGGCCGGCAGAGGGCGCTAGTGTCTATAAAACCGTGTCAAGTTCGGTGACTGGCCGGCAGAGAGCGCTAGTGTCTATAAAACCGTGTTAAGTTTGGTGTCTTGTCGGCAGGATATAGGAACTTGTCGAAAAAGTTGAATTGTGTAAAATGAATGGAAATTTTTTTTATGTAGAAGCCGTTCGAGTTATATTATATAAAAGTGTTATGAAAATATTAACGATAAAGAAAAAAAGTATTATGAAATTAGATCGCCGCTCGATGTATGAACGTACGAGGTGTATTATATAAAAGTTGTATGAAAATAGTAATAATTATGAAAAGCAAAGTATTACGAAATTAGCTAAGTTCGGTGACTGGCCGGCAGAGGGCGCTAGTGTCTATAAAACGGTGTTTAGTTTGTCTTCTGGCCGGCAGAGGGCGCTAGTGTCTATTAAACCGTGTTAAGTTCGGTCACTGGCCGGCAGAGGGCGCTAGGGTCTATAAAAAGGTGTTTAGTTTGTCGTCTCTCCGGCAGAGGGCGCTAGTATCTATAAAACCGTGTTCAGTTTGTCGTCTGGCCGGCAGAGGGCGCTAGTGTCTATAAAACTGTGTTTAGTTTGTCGTCTCTCCGGCAGAGGGCGCTAGTGTCTATAAAACAGTGTTAAGTTCGGTGACTGGCCGGCAGAGGGCGCTAGTGTCTATAAAACCGTATTAAGTTTGGTGTCTGGTCGGCAGGATATAGGAACTTGTCGAAAAAGTTGAATTGTGTAAATTGAATGGAAATTTTTTTTATGTAGAAGCCGTTCGAGGTATATTATATAAAAGTGTTATGAAAATATTAACAATAACGGAAAAAAGTATTATGAAATTAGATGGCCGCTCGATGTATGAACGTACGAGGTGTATTATATAAAAGTTGTATGAAAATAGTAATAATTATGAAAAGCAAAGTATTACGAAATTAGCTAAGTTCGGTGACTGGCCGGCAGAGGGCGCTAGTGTCTATAAAACGGTGTTTAGTTTGTCTTCTGGCCGGCAGAGGGCGCTAGTGTCTATTAAACAGTGTTAAGTTCGGTGACTGGCCGGCAGAGGGCGCTAGTGTCTATAAAAAGGTGTTTAGTTTGTCGTCTCTCCGGCAGAGGGCGCTAGTGTCTATAAAACGGTGTTTAGTTTGTCGTCTCTCCGGCAGAGAGCGCTAGTGTCTATAAAACCGTGTTAAGTTCGGTGACTGGCCGGCAGACGGCGCTAGTGTCTATAAAACCGTGTCAAGTTCGGTGACTGGCCGGCAGAGGGCGCTAGTGTCTATAAAACGGAGTTTAGTTTGTCGTCTCTCCGGCAGAGAGCGCTAGTGTCTATAAAACCGTGTTAAGTTCGGTGACTGGCCGGCAGAGGGCGCTAGTGTCTATAAAACCGTGTCAAGTTCGGTGACTGGCCGGCAGAGAGCGCTAGTGTCTATAAAACCGTGTTAAGTTTGGTGTCTGGTCGGCAGGATATAGGAACTTGTCGAAAAAGTTGAATTGTGTAAAATGAATGGAAATTTTTTTTATGTAGAAGCCGTTCGAGTTATATTATATAAAAGTGTTATGAAAATATTAACGATAAAGAAAAAAAGTATTATGAAATTAGATGGCCGCTCGATGTATGAACGTACGAGGTGTATTATATAAAAGTTGTATGAAAATAGTAATAATTATGAAAAGCAAAGTATTACGAAATTAGCTAAGTTCGGTGACTGGCCGGCAGAGGGCGCTAGTGTCTATAAAACGGTGTTTAGTTTGTCTTCTGGCCGGCAGAGGGCGCTAGTGTCTATTAAACCGTGTTAAGTTCGGTCACTGGCCGGCAGAGGGCGCTAGTGTCTATAAAAAGGTGTTTAGTTTGTCGTCTCTCCGGCAGAGGGCGCTAGTATCTATAAAACCGTGTTCAGTTTGTCGTCTGGCCGGCAGATGGCGCTAGTGTCTATAAAACTGTGTTTGGTTTGTCTTCTGGCCGGCAGAGGGCGCTAGTGTCTATTAAACCGTGTTAAGTTCGGTAACTGGCCGGCAGAGGGCGCTAGTATCTATAAAACCGTGTTCAGTTTGTCGTCTCTCCGGCAGAGGGCGCTAGTGTCTATAAAACAGTGTTAAGTTCGGTGACTGACCGGCAGAGGGCGCTAGTGTCTATAAAACCGTATTAAGTTTGGTGTCTGGTCGGCAGGATATAGGAACTTGTCGCAAAAGTTGAATTGTGTAAATTGAATGGAAATTTTTTTTATGTAGAAGCCGTTCGAGGTATATTATATAAAAGTGTTATGAAAATATTAACAATAACGGAAAAAAGTATTATGAAATTAGATGGCCGCTCGATGTATGAACGTACGAGGTGTATTATATAAAAGTTGTATGAAAATAGAAATAATAATGAAAAACAAGTATTATGAAATTTAATTCCGCTCGATATAGGAACTTGTCGAGAAAGATGATTTGTGAAGTTGAATGGAGATGTTTTGTATGTAGAAGTCGTCCGAGGTGTATGACATAAAAGTGTTATGAAAATATTAACGATAAAGAAAAAAAGTATTATGAAATTAGATCGCCGCTCGATGTATGAACGTACGAGGTGTATTATATAAAAGTTGTATGAAAATAGTAATAATTATGAAAAGCAAAGTATTACGAAATTAGCTAAGTTCGGTGACTGGCCGGCAGAGGGCGCTAGTGTCTATAAAACGGTGTTTAGTTTGTCTTCTGGCCGGCAGAGGGCGCTAGTGTCTATTAAACCGTGTTAAGTTCGGTGACTGGCCGGCAGAGGGCGCTAGTGTCTATTAAACCGTGTTAAGTTCGGTGACTGGCCGGCAGAGGGCGCTAGTGTCTATAAAAAGGTGTTTAGTTTGTCGTCTCTCCGGCAGAGGGCGCTAGTGTCTATAAGAAGGTGTTTATTTTGTCGTCTCTCCGGCAGAGGGCGCTAGTGTCTATAAAAAGGTGTTTAGTTTGTGGTCTCTCCGGCAGAGGGCGCTAGTGTCTATAAAACAGTGTTAAGTTCGGTGACTGGCCGGCAAAGGGCGCTAGTATCTATAAAACCGTATTAAGTTTGGTGTCTGGTCGGCAGAATATAGGAACTTGTCGAAAAAGTTGAATTGTGTAAATTGAATGGAAATTTTTTTTATGTAGAAGCCGTTCGAGTTATATTATATAAAAGTGTTATGAAAATATTAACGATAAAGAAAAAAAGTATTATGAAATTAGATGGCCGCTCGATGTATGAACGTACGAGGTGTATTATATAAAAGTTGTATGAAAATAGTAATAATTATGAAAAGCAAAGTATAACGAAATTAGCTAAGTTCGGTGACTGGCCGGCAGAGGACGCTAGTGTCTATAAAACGGTGTTTAGTTTGTCTTCTGGCCGGCAGAGGGCGCTAGTGTCTATTAAACCGTGTTAAGTTCTGTGACTGGCCGGCAGAGGGCGCTAGTGTCTATAAAAAGGTGTTTAGTTTGTCGTCTCTCCGGCAGAGGGCGCTAGTGTCTATAAAACGGTGTTTAGTTTGTCGTCTCTCCGGCAGAGAGCGCTAGTGTCTATAAAACCGTGTTAAGTTCGGTGACTGGCCGGCAGAGGGCGCTAGTGTCTATAAAACCGTGTCAAGTTCGGTGACTGGCCGGCAGAGGGCGCTAGTGTCTATAAAAAGGTGTTAAGTTTGTCGTCTCTCCGGCAGAGGGCGCTAGTGTCTATAAAACCGTGTTCAGTTTGTCGTCTGGCCGCCAGAGGGCGCTAGTGTCTATAAAACCGTGTTAAGTTCGGTCACTGGCCAGCAGAGGGCGCTAGTGTCTATAAAAAGGTGTTTAGTTTGTCGTCTCTCCGGCAGAGGGCGCTAGTATCTATAAAACCGTGTTCAGTTTGTCGTCTGGCCGGCAGAGGGCGCTAGTGTCTATAAAAACTGTGTTTGGTTTGTCTTCTGGCCGGCAGAGGGCGCTAGTGTCTATAAAACAGTGTTAAGTTCGGTGACTGACCGGCAGAGGGCGCTAGTGTCTATAAAACCGTATTAAGTTTGGTGTCTGGTCGGCAGGATAAAGGAACTTGTCGAAAAAGTTGAATTGTGTAAATTGAATGGAAATTTTTTTTATGTAGAAGCCGTTCGAGGTACATTATATAAAAGTGTTATGAAAATATTAACAATAACGGAAAAAAGTATTATGAAATTAGATGGCCGCTCGATGTATGAACGTACGAGGTGTATTATATAAAAGTTGTATGAAAATAGAAATAATAATGAAAAACAAGTATTATGAAATTTAATTCCGCTCGATATAGGAACTTGTCGAGAAAGATGATTTGTGAAGTTGAATGGAGATGTTTTGTATGTAGAAGTCGTCCGAGGTGTATGACATAAAAGTGTTACGAAAATATTAACGATAAAGAAAAAAAGTATTATGAAATTAGATCGCCGCTCGATGTATGAACGTACGAGGTGTATTATATAAAAGTTGTATGAAAATAGTAATAATTATGAAAAGCAAAGTATTACGAAATTAGCTAAGTCCGGTGACTGGCCGGCAGAGGGCGCTGGTGACTATAAAACGGTGTTTAGTTTGTCTTCTGGCCGGCAGAGGGCACTAGTGTCTAATAAACCGTGTTAAGTTCGGTGACTGGCCGGCAGAGGGCGCTAGTGTCTATAAAAAGGTGTTTAGTTTGTCGTCTCTCCGGCAGAGGGCGCTAGTGTCTATAAAAAGGTGTTTAGTTTGTCGTCTCTCCGGCAGAGGGCGCTAGTGTCTATAAAAAGGTGTTTAGTTTGTCGTCTCTCCGGCAGAGGGCGCTAGTGTCTATAAAACAGTGTTAAGTTCGGTGACTGGCTGGCAGAGGGCGCTAGTGTCTATAAAACCGTATTAAGTTTGGTGTCTGGTCGGCAGGATATAGGAACTTGTCGAAAAAGTTGAATTGTGTAAATTGAATGGAAATTTTTTTTATGTAGAAGCCGTTCGAGGTATATTATATAAAAGTGTTATGAAAATATTAACAATAACGGAAAAAAGTATTATGAAATTAGATGGCCGCTCGATGTATGAACGTACGAGGTGTATTATATAAAAGTTGTATGAAAATAGTAATAATTATGAAAAGCAAAGTATTACGAAATTAGCTAAGTTCGGTGACTGGCCGGCAGAGGGCACTAGTGTCTATAAAACGGTGTTTAGTTTGTCTTCTGGCCGGCAGAGGGCGCTAGTGTCTATTAAACCGTGTTAAGTTCGGTGACTGGCCGGCAGAGGGCGCTAGTGTCTATAAAAAGGTGTTTAGTTTGTCGTCTCTCCGGCAGAGGGCGCTAGTGTCTATAAAACGGTGTTTAGTTTGTCGTCTCTCCGGCAGAGAGCGCTAGTGTCTATAAAACCGTGTTAAGTTCGGTGACTGGCCGGCAGAGGGCGCTAGTGTCTATAAAACCGTGTCAAGTTCGGTGACTGGCCGGCAGAGAGCGCTAGTGTCTATAAAACCGTGTTAAGTTTGGTGTCTGGTCGGCAGGATATAGGAACTTGTCGAAAAAGTTGAATTGTGTAAAATGAATGGAAATTTTTTTTATGTAGAAGCCGTTCGAGTTATATTATATAAAAGTGTTATGAAAATATTAACGATAAAGAAAAAAAGTATTATGAAATTAGATCGCCGCTCGATGTATGAACGTACGAGGTGTATTATATAAAAGTTGTATGAAAATAGTAATAATTATGAAAAGCAAAGTATTACGAAATTAGCTAAGTTCGGTGACTGGCCGGCAGAGGGCGCTAGTGTCTATAAAACCGTATTAAGTTTGGTGTCTGGTCGGCAGGATATAGGAACTTGTCGAAAAAGTTGAATTGTGTAAATTGAATGGAAATTTTTTTTATGTAGAAGCCGTTCGAGGTATATTATATAAAAGTGTTATGAAAATATTAACAATAACGGAAAAAAGTATTATGAAATTAGATGGCCGCTCGATGTATGAACGTACGAGGTGTATTATATAAAAGTTGTATGAAAATAGTAATAATTATGAAAAGCAAAGTATTACGAAATTAGCTAAGTTCGGTGACTGGCCGGCAGAGGGCACTAGTGTCTATAAAACGGTGTTTAGTTTGTCTTCTGGCCGGCAGAGGGCGCTAGTGTCTATTAAACCGTGTTAAGTTCGGTAACTGGCCGGCAGAGGGCGCTAGTATCTATAAAACCGTGTTCAGTTTGTCGTCTCTCCGGCAGAGGGCGCTAGTGTCTATAAAACAGTGTTAAGTTCGGTGACTGACCGGCAGAGGGCGCTAGTGTCTATAAAACCGTATTAAGTTTGGTGTCTGGTCGGCAGGATATAGGAACTTGTCGCAAAAGTTGAATTGTGTAAATTGAATGGAAATTTTTTTTATGTAGAAGCCGTTCGAGGTATATTATATAAAAGTGTTATGAAAATATTAACAATAACGGAAAAAAGTATTATGAAATTAGATGGCCGCTCGATGTATGAACGTACGAGGTGTATTATATAAAAGTTGTATGAAAATAGTAATAATTATGAAAAGCAAAGTATTACGAAATTAGCTAAGTTCGGTGACTGGCCGGCAGAGGGCACTAGTGTCTATAAAACGGTGTTTAGTTTGTCTTCTGGCCGGCAGAGGGCGCTAGTGTCTATTAAACCGTGTTAAGTTCGGTAACTGGCCGGCAGAGGGCGCTAGTATCTATAAAACCGTGTTCAGTTTGTCGTCTCTCCGGCAGAGGGCGCTAGTGTCTATAAAACAGTGTTAAGTTCGGTGACTGACCGGCAGAGGGCGCTAGTGTCTATAAAACCGTATTAAGTTTGGTGTCTGGTCGGCAGGATATAGGAACTTGTCGCAAAAGTTGAATTGTGTAAATTGAATGGAAATTTTTTTTATGTAGAAGCCGTTCGAGGTATATTATATAAAAGTGTTATGAAAATATTAACAATAACGGAAAAAAGTATTATGAAATTAGATGGCCGCTCGATGTATGAACGTACGAGGTGTATTATATAAAAGTTGTATGAAAATAGAAATAATAATGAAAAACAAGTATTATGAAATTTAATTCCGCTCGATATAGGAACTTGTCGAGAAAGATGATTTGTGAAGTTGAATGGAGATGTTTTGTATGTAGAAGTCGTCCGAGGTGTATGACATAAAAGTGTTATGAAAATATTAACGATAAAGAAAAAAAGTATTATGAAATTAGATCGCCGCTCGATGTATGAACGTACGAGGTGTATTATATAAAAGTTGTATGAAAATAGTAATAATTATGAAAAGCAAAGTATTACGAAATTAGCTAAGTTCGGTGACTGGCCGGCAGAGGGCGCTAGTGTCTATAAAACGGTGTTTAGTTTGTCTTCTGGCCGGCAGAGGGCGCTAGTGTCTATTAAACCGTGTTAAGTTCGGTGACTGGCCGGCAGAGGGCGCTAGTGTCTATAAAAAGGTGTTTAGTTTGTCGTCTCTCCGGCAGAGGGCGCTAGTGTCTATAAGAAGGTGTTTAGTTTGTCGTCTCTCCGGCAGAGGGCGCTAGTGTCTATAAAAAGGTGTTTAGTTTGTGGTCTCTCCGGCAGAGGGCGCTAGTGTCTATAAAACAGTGTTAAGTTCGGTGACTGGCCGGCAGAGGGCGCTAGTGTCTATAAAACCGTATTAAGTTTGGTGTCTGGTCGGCAGAATATAGGAACTTGTCGAAAAAGTTGAATTGTGTAAATTGAATGGAAATTTTTTTTATGTAGAAGCCGTTCGAGTTATATTATATAAAAGTGTTATGAAAATATTAACGATAAAGAAAAAAAGTATTATGAAATTAGATGGCCGCTCGATGTATGAACGTACGAGGTGTATTATATAAAAGTTGTATGAAAATAGTAATAATTATGAAAAGCAAAGTATAACGAAATTAGCTAAGTTCGGTGACTGGCCGGCAGAGGACGCTAGTGTCTATAAAACGGTGTTTAGTTTGTCTTCTGGCCGGCAGAGGGCGCTAGTGTCTATTAAACCGTGTTAAGTTCGGTGACTGGCCGGCAGAGGGCGCTAGTGTCTATAAAAAGGTGTTTAGTTTGTCGTCTCTCCGGCAGAGGGCGCTAGTGTCTATAAAACGGTGTTTAGTTTGTCGTCTCTCCGGCAGAGAGCGCTAGTGTCTATAAAACCGTGTTAAGTTCGGTGACTGGCCGGCAGAGGGCGCTAGTGTCTATAAAACCGTGTCAAGTTCGGTGACTGGCCGGCAGAGGGCGCTAGTGTCTATAAAAAGGTGTTAAGTTTGTCGTCTCTCCGGCAGAGGGCGCTAGTGTCTATAAAACCGTGTTCAGTTTGTCGTCTGGCCGCCAGAGGGCGCTAGTGTCTATAAAACCGTGTTAAGTTCGGTCACTGGCCAGCAGAGGGCGCTAGTGTCTATAAAAAGGTGTTTAGTTTGTCGTCTCTCCGGCAGAGGGCGCTAGTATCTATAAAACCGTGTTCAGTTTGTCGTCTGGCCGGCAGAGGGCGCTAGTGTCTATAAAAACTGTGTTTGGTTTGTCTTCTGGCCGGCAGAGGGCGCTAGTGTCTATAAAACAGTGTTAAGTTCGGTGACTGACCGGCAGAGGGCGCTAGTGTCTATAAAACCGTATTAAGTTTGGTGTCTGGTCGGCAGGATATAGGAACTTGTCGAAAAAGTTGAATTGTGTAAATTGAATGGAAATTTTTTTTATGTAGAAGCCGTTCGAGGTACATTATATAAAAGTGTTATGAAAATATTAACAATAACGGAAAAAAGTATTATGAAATTAGATGGCCGCTCGATGTATGAACGTACGAGGTGTATTATATAAAAGTTGTATGAAAATAGAAATAATAATGAAAAACAAGTATTATGAAATTTAATTCCGCTCGATATAGGAACTTGTCGAGAAAGATGATTTGTGAAGTTGAATGGAGATGTTTTGTATGTAGAAGTCGTCCGAGGTGTATGACATAAAAGTGTTACGAAAATATTAACGATAAAGAAAAAAAGTATTATGAAATTAGATCGCCGCTCGATGTATGAACGTACGAGGTGTATTATATAAAAGTTGTATGAAAATAGTAATAATTATGAAAAGCAAAGTATTACGAAATTAGCTAAGTCCGGTGACTGGCCGGCAGAGGGCGCTGGTGACTATAAAACGGTGTTTAGTTTGTCTTCTGGCCGGCAGAGGGCACTAGTGTCTATTAAACCGTGTTAAGTTCGGTGACTGGCCGGCAGAGGGCGCTAGTGTCTATAAAAAGGTGTTTAGTTTGTCGTCTCTCCGGCAGAGGGCGCTAGTGTCTATAAAAAGGTGTTTAGTTTGTCGTCTCTCCGGCAGAGGGCGCTAGTGTCTATAAAAAGGTGTTTAGTTTGTCGTCTCTCCGGCAGAGGGCGCTAGTGTCTATAAAACAGTGTTAAGTTCGGTGACTGGCCGGCAGAGGGCGCTAGTGTCTATAAAACCGTATTAAGTTTGGTGTCTGGTCGGCAGGATATAGGAACTTGTCGAAAAAGTTGAATTGTGTAAATTGAATGGAAATTTTTTTTATGTAGAAGCCGTTCGAGGTATATTATATAAAAGTGTTATGAAAATATTAACAATAACGGAAAAAAGTATTATGAAATTAGATGGCCGCTCGATGTATGAACGTACGAGGTGTATTATATAAAAGTTGTATGAAAATAGTAATAATTATGAAAAGCAAAGTATTACGAAATTAGCTAAGTTCGGTGACTGGCCGGCAGAGGGCGCTAGTGTCTATAAAACGGTGTTTAGTTTGTCTTCTGGCCGGCAGAGGGCGCTAGTGTCTATTAAACCGTGTTAAGTTCGGTGACTGGCCGGCAGAGGGCGCTAGTGTCTATAAAAAGGTGTTTAGTTTGTCGTCTCTCCGGCAGAGGGCGCTAGTGTCTATAAAACGGTGTTTAGTTTGTCGTCTCTCCGGCAGAGAGCGCTAGTGTCTATAAAACCGTGTTAAGTTCGGTGACTGGCCGGCAGAGGGCGCTAGTGTCTATAAAACCGTGTCAAGTTCGGTGACTGGCCGGCAGAGGGCGCTAGTGTCTATAAAACGGTGTTTAGTTTGTCGTCTCTCCGGCAGAGAGCGCTAGTGTCTATAAAACCGTGTTAAGTTCGGTGACTGGCCGGCAGAGGGCGCTAGTGTCTATAAAACCGTGTCAAGTTCGGTGACTGGCCGGCAGAGAGCGCTAGTGTCTATAAAACCGTGTTAAGTTTGGTGTCTGGTCGACAGGATATAGGAACTTGTCGAAAAAGTTGAATTGTGTAAAATGAATGGAAATTTTTTTTATGTAGAAGCCGTTCGAGTTATATTATATAAAAGTGTTATGAAAATATTAACGATAAAGAAAAAAAGTATTATGAAATTAGATGGCCGCTCGATGTATGAACGTACGAGGTGTATTATATAAAAGTTGTATGAAAATAGTAATAATTATGAAAAGCAAAGTATTACGAAATTAGCTAAATTCGGTGACTGGCCGGCAGAGGGCGCTAGTGTCTATAAAACGGTGTTTAGTTTGTCTTCTGGCCGGCAGAGGGCGCTAGTGTCTATTAAACCGTGTTAAATTCGGTCACTGGCCGGCAGAGGGCGCTAGTGTCTATAAAAAGGTGTTTAGTTTGTCGTCTCTCCGGCAGAGGGCGCTAGTATCTATAAAACCGTGTTCAGTTTGTCGTCTGGCCGGCAGAGGGCGCTAGTGTCTATAAAACCGTGTTCAGTTTGTCGTCTGGCCGGCAGAGGGCGCTAGTGTCTATTAAACCGTGTTAAGTTCGGTAACTGGCCGGCAGAGGGCGCTAGTATCTATAAAACCGTGTTCAGTTTGTCGTCTCTCCGGCAGAGGGCGCTAGTGTCTATAAAACAGTGTTAAGTTCGGTGACTGACCGGCAGAGGGCGCTAGTGTCTATAAAACCGTATTAAGTTTGGTGTCTGGTCGGCAGGATATAGGAACTTGTCGAAAAAGTTGAATTGTGTAAATTGAATGGAAATTTTTTTTATGTAGAAGCCGTTCGAGGTATATTATATAAAAGTGTTATGAAAATATTAACAATAACGGAAAAAAGTATTATGAAATTAGATGGCCGCTCGATGTATGAACGTACGAGGTGTATTATATAAAAGTTGTATGAGAATAGAAATAATAATGAAAAACAAGTATTATGAAATTTAATTCCGCTCGATATAGGAACTTGTCGAGAAAGATGATTTGTGAAGTTGAATGGAGATGTTTTGTATGTAGAAGTCGTCCGAGGTGTATGACATAAAAGTGTTATGAAAATATTAACGATAAAGAAAAAAAGTATTATGAAATTAGATCGCCGCTCGATGTATGAACGTACGAGGTGTATTATATAAAAGTTGTATGAAAATAGTAATAATTATGAAAAGCAAAGTATTACGAAATTAGCTAAGTTCGGTGACTGGCCGGCAGAGGGCGCTAGTGTCTATAAAACGGTGTTTAGTTTGTCTTCTGGCCGGCAGAGGGCGCTAGTGTCTATTAAACCGTGTTAAGTTCGGTGACTGGCCGGCAGAGGGCGCTAGTGTCTATAAAAAGGTGTTTAGTTTGTCGTCTCTCCGGCAGAGGGCGCTAGTGTCTATAAGAAGGTGTTTGGTTTGTCGTCTCTCCGGCAGAGGGCGCTAGTGTCTATAAAAAGGTGTTTAGTTTGTGGTCTCTCCGGCAGAGGGCGCTAGTGTCTATAAAACAGTGTTAAGTTCGGTGACTGGCCGGCAGAGGGCGCTAGTGTCTATAAAACCGTATTAAGTTTGGTGTCTGGTCGGCAGGATATAGGAACTTGTCGAAAAAGTTGAATTGTGTAAATTGAATGGAAATTTTTTTTATGTAGAAGCCGTTCGAGTTATATTATATAAAAGTGTTATGAAAATATTAACGATAAAGAAAAAAAGTATTATGAAATTAGATGGCCGCTCGATGTATGAACGTACGAGGTGTATTATATAAAAGTTGTATGAAAATAGTAATAATTATGAAAAGCAAAGTATTACGAAATTAGCTAAGTTCGGTGACTGGCCGGCAGAGGGCGCTAGTGTCTATAAAACGGTGTTTAGTTTGTCTTCTGGCAGGCAGAGGGCGCTAGTGTCTATTAAACCGTGTTAAGTTCGGTGACTGGCCGGCAGAGGGCGCTAGTGTCTATAAAAAGGTGTTTAGTTTGTCGTCTCTCCGGCAGAGGGCGCTAGTGTCTATAAAACGGTGTTTAGTTTGTCGTCTCTCCGGCAGAGAGCGCTAGTGTCTATAAAACCGTGTTAAGTTCGGTGACTGGCCGGCAGAGGGCGCTAGTGTCTATAAAACCGTGTCAAGTTCGGTGACTGGCCGGCAGAGGGCGCTAGTGTCTATAAAAAGGTGTTTAGTTTGTCGTCTCTCCGGCAGAGGGCGCTAGTGTCTATAAAACCGTGTTCAGTTTGTCGTCTGGCCGGCAGAGGGCGCTAGTGTCTATTAAACCGTGTTAAGTTCGGTCACTGGCCAGCAGAGGGCGCTAGTGTCTATAAAAAGGTGTTTAGTTTGTCGTCTCTCCGGCAGAGGGCGCTAGTATCTATAAAACCGTGTTCAGTTTGTCGTCTGGCCGGCAGAGGGCGCTAGTGTCTATAAAACTGTGTTTGGTTTGTCTTCTGGCCGGCAGAGGGCGCTAGTGTCTATAAAACAGTGTTAAGTTCGGTGACTGACCGGCAGAGGGCGCTAGTGTCTATAAAACCGTATTAAGTTTGGTGTCTGGTCGGCAGGATATAGGAACTTGTCGAAAAAGTTGAATTGTGTGAATTGAATGGAAATTTTTTTTATGTAGAAGCCGTTCGAGTTATATTATATAAAAGTGTTATGAAAATATTAACGATAAAGAAAAAAAGTATTATGAAATTAGATGGCCGCTCGATGTATGAACGTACGAGGTGTATTATATAAAAGTTGTATGAAAATAGTAATAATTATGAAAAGCAAAGTATTACGAAATTAGCTAAGTTCGGTGACTGGCCGGCAGAGGGCGCTAGTGTCTATAAAACGGTGTTTAGTTTGTCTTCTGGCCGGAAGAGGGTGCTAGTTTCTATTAAACCGTGTTAAGTTCGGTGACTGGCCGGCAGAGGGCGCTAGTGTCTATAAAAAGGTGTTTAGTTTGTCGTCTCTCCGGCAGAGGGCGCTAGTGTCTATAAAACGGTGTTTAGTTTGTCATCTCTCCGGCAGAGAGCGCTAGTGTCTATAAAACCGTGTTAAGTTCGGTGACTGGCCGGCAGAGTGCGCTAGTGTCTATAAAACCGTGTCAAGTTCGGTGACTGGCCGGCAGAGGGCGCTAGTGTCTATAAAAAGGTGTTTAGTTTGTCGTCTCTCCGGCAGAGGGCGCTAGTGTCTATAAAACCGTGTTCAGTTTGTCGTCTGGCCGGCAGAGGGCGCTAGTGTCTATTAAGCCGTGTTAAGTTCGGTCACTGGCCGGCAGAGGGCGCTAGTGTCTATAAAAAGGTGTTTAGTTTGTCGTCTCTCCGGCAGAGGGCGCTAGTATCTATAAAACCGTGTTCAGTTTGTCGTCTGGCCAGCAGAGGGCGCTAGTGTCTATAAAACTGTGTTTGGTTTGTCTTCTGGCCGGCAGAGGGCGCTAGTGTCTATTAAACCGTGTTAAGTTCGGTAACTGGCCGGCAGAGGGCGCTAGTATCTATAAAACCGTGTTCAGTTTGTCGTCTCTCCGGCAGAGGGCGCTAGTGTCTATAAAACAGTGTTAAGTTCGGTGACTGGCCGGCAGAGGGCGCTAGTGTCTATAAAACCGTATTAAGTTTGGTGTCTGGTCGGCAGGATATAGGAACTTGTCGAAAAAGTTGAATTGTGTAAATTGAATGGAAATTTTTTTTATGTAGAAGCCGTTCGAGGTACATTATATAAAAGTGTTATGAAAATATTAACAATAACGGAAAAAAGTATTATGAAATTAGATGGCCGCTCGATGTATGAACGTACGAGGTGTATTATATAAAAGTTGTATGAAAATAGAAATAATAATGAAAAACAAGTATTATGAAATTTAATTCCGCTCGATATAGGAACTTGTCAAGAAAGATGATTTGTGAAGTTGAATGGAGATGATTTGTATGTAGAAGTCGTCCAAGGTGTATGACATAAAAGTGTTATGAAAATATTAACGATAAAGAAAAAAAGTATTATGAAATTAGATCGCCGCTCGATGTATGAACGTACGAGGTGTATTATATAAAAGTTGTATGAAAATAGTAATAATTATGAAAAGCAAAGTATTACGAAATTAGCTAAGTTCGGTGACTGGCCGGCAGAGGGCGCTAGTGTCTATGAAAAGGTGTTTAGTTTGTCGTCTCTCCGGCAGAGGGCGCTAGTGTCTATAAAAAGGTGTTTAGTTTGTTGTCTCTCCGGCAGAGGGCGCTAGTGTCTATAAAAAGGTGTTTAGTTTGTCGTCTCTCCGGCAGAGGGCGCTAGTGTCAATAAAACAGTGTTGAGTTCGGTGACTGGCCGGCAGAGGGCGCTAGTGTCTATAAAACCGTATTAAGTTTGGTGTCTGGTCGGCGGGATATAGGAACTTGTCGAAAAAGTTGAATTGTGTAAAATGAATGGAAATTTTTTTTATGTAGAAGCCGTTCGAGTTATATTATATAAAAGTGTTATGAAAATATTAACGATAAAGAAAAAAAGTATTATGAAATTAGATGGCCGCTCGATGTATGAACGTACGAGGTGTATTATATAAAAGTTGTATGAAAATAGTAATAATTATGAAAAGCAAAGTATTACGAAATTAGCTAAATTCGGTGACTGGCCGGCAGAGGGCGCTAGTGTCTATAAAACGGTGTTTAGTTTGTCTTCTGGCCGGCAGAGGGCGCTAGTGTCTATTAAACCGTGTTAAATTCGGTCACTGGCCGGCAGAGGGCGCTAGTGTCTATAAAAAGGTGTTTAGTTTGTCGTCTCTCCGGCAGAGGGCGCTAGTATCTATAAAACCGTGTTCAGTTTGTCGTCTGGCCGGCAGAGGGCGCTAGTGTCTATAAAACCGTGTTCAGTTTGTCGTCTGGCCGGCAGAGGGCGCTAGTGTCTATTAAACCGTGTTAAGTTCGGTAACTGGCCGGCAGAGGGCGCTAGTATCTATAAAACCGTGTTCAGTTTGTCGTCTCTCCGGCAGAGGGCGCTAGTGTCTATAAAACAGTGTTAAGTTCGGTGACTGACCGGCAGAGGGCGCTAGTGTCTATAAAACCGTATTAAGTTTGGTGTCTGGTCGGCAGGATATAGGAACTTGTCGAAAAAGTTGAATTGTGTAAATTGAATGGAAATTTTTTTTATGTAGAAGCCGTTCGAGGTATATTATATAAAAGTGTTATGAAAATATTAACAATAACGGAAAAAAGTATTATGAAATTAGATGGCCGCTCGATGTATGAACGTACGAGGTGTATTATATAAAAGTTGTATGAGAATAGAAATAATAATGAAAAACAAGTATTATGAAATTTAATTCCGCTCGATATAGGAACTTGTCGAGAAAGATGATTTGTGAAGTTGAATGGAGATGTTTTGTATGTAGAAGTCGTCCGAGGTGTATGACATAAAAGTGTTATGAAAATATTAACGATAAAGAAAAAAAGTATTATGAAATTAGATCGCCGCTCGATGTATGAACGTACGAGGTGTATTATATAAAAGTTGTATGAAAATAGTAATAATTATGAAAAGCAAAGTATTACGAAATTAGCTAAGTTCGGTGACTGGCCGGCAGAGGGCGCTAGTGTCTATAAAACGGTGTTTAGTTTGTCTTCTGGCCGGCAGAGGGCGCTAGTGTCTATTAAACCGTGTTAAGTTCGGTGACTGGCCGGCAGAGGGCGCTAGTGTCTATAAAAAGGTGTTTAGTTTGTCGTCTCTCCGGCAGAGGGCGCTAGTGTCTATAAGAAGGTGTTTGGTTTGTCGTCTCTCCGGCAGAGGGCGCTAGTGTCTATAAAAAGGTGTTTAGTTTGTGGTCTCTCCGGCAGAGGGCGCTAGTGTCTATAAAACAGTGTTAAGTTCGGTGACTGGCCGGCAGAGGGCGCTAGTGTCTATAAAACCGTATTAAGTTTGGTGTCTGGTCGGCAGGATATAGGAACTTGTCGAAAAAGTTGAATTGTGTAAATTGAATGGAAATTTTTTTTATGTAGAAGCCGTTCGAGTTATATTATATAAAAGTGTTATGAAAATATTAACGATAAAGAAAAAAAGTATTATGAAATTAGATGGCCGCTCGATGTATGAACGTACGAGGTGTATTATATAAAAGTTGTATGAAAATAGTAATAATTATGAAAAGCAAAGTATTACGAAATTAGCTAAGTTCGGTGACTGGCCGGCAGAGGGCGCTAGTGTCTATAAAACGGTGTTTAGTTTGTCTTCTGGCAGGCAGAGGGCGCTAGTGTCTATTAAACCGTGTTAAGTTCGGTGACTGGCCGGCAGAGGGCGCTAGTGTCTATAAAAAGGTGTTTAGTTTGTCGTCTCTCCGGCAGAGGGCGCTAGTGTCTATAAAACGGTGTTTAGTTTGTCGTCTCTCCGGCAGAGAGCGCTAGTGTCTATAAAACCGTGTTAAGTTCGGTGACTGGCCGGCAGAGGGCGCTAGTGTCTATAAAACCGTGTCAAGTTCGGTGACTGGCCGGCAGAGGGCGCTAGTGTCTATAAAAAGGTGTTTAGTTTGTCGTCTCTCCGGCAGAGGGCGCTAGTGTCTATAAAACCGTGTTCAGTTTGTCGTCTGGCCGGCAGAGGGCGCTAGTGTCTATTAAACCGTGTTAAGTTCGGTCACTGGCCAGCAGAGGGCGCTAGTGTCTATAAAAAGGTGTTTAGTTTGTCGTCTCTCCGGCAGAGGGCGCTAGTATCTATAAAACCGTGTTCAGTTTGTCGTCTGGCCGGCAGAGGGCGCTAGTGTCTATAAAACTGTGTTTGGTTTGTCTTCTGGCCGGCAGAGGGCGCTAGTGTCTATAAAACAGTGTTAAGTTCGGTGACTGACCGGCAGAGGGCGCTAGTGTCTATAAAACCGTATTAAGTTTGGTGTCTGGTCGGCAGGATATAGGAACTTGTCGAAAAAGTTGAATTGTGTGAATTGAATGGAAATTTTTTTTATGTAGAAGCCGTTCGAGTTATATTATATAAAAGTGTTATGAAAATATTAACGATAAAGAAAAAAAGTATTATGAAATTAGATGGCCGCTCGATGTATGAACGTACGAGGTGTATTATATAAAAGTTGTATGAAAATAGTAATAATTATGAAAAGCAAAGTATTACGAAATTAGCTAAGTTCGGTGACTGGCCGGCAGAGGGCGCTAGTGTCTATAAAACGGTGTTTAGTTTGTCTTCTGGCCGGCAGAGGGCGCTAGTGTCTATTAAACCGTGTTAAGTTCGGTGACTGGCCGGCAGAGGGCGCTAGTGTCTATAAAAAGGTGTTTAGTTTGTCGTCTCTCCGGCAGAGGGCGCTAGTGTCTATAAAACGGTGTTTAGTTTGTCATCTCTCCGGCAGAGAGCGCTAGTGTCTATAAAACCGTGTTAAGTTCGGTGACTGGCCGGCAGAGTGCGCTAGTGTCTATAAAACCGTGTCAAGTTCGGTGACTGGCCGGCAGAGGGCGCTAGTGTCTATAAAAAGGTGTTTAGTTTGTCGTCTCTCCGGCAGAGGGCGCTAGTGTCTATAAAACCGTGTTCAGTTTGTCGTCTGGCCGGCAGAGGGCGCTAGTGTCTATTAAGCCGTGTTAAGTTCGGTCACTGGCCGGCAGAGGGCGCTAGTGTCTATAAAAAGGTGTTTAGTTTGTCGTCTCTCCGGCAGAGGGCGCTAGTATCTATAAAACCGTGTTCAGTTTGTCGTCTGGCCGGCAGAGGGCGCTAGTGTCTATAAAACTGTGTTTGGTTTGTCTTCTGGCCGGCAGAGGGCGCTAGTGTCTATTAAACCGTGTTAAGTTCGGTAACTGGCCGGCAGAGGGCGCTAGTATCTATAAAACCGTGTTCAGTTTGTCGTCTCTCCGGCAGAGGGCGCTAGTGTCTATAAAACAGTGTTAAGTTCGGTGACTGGCCGGCAGAGGGCGCTAGTGTCTATAAAACCGTATTAAGTTTGGTGTCTGGTCGGCAGGATATAGGAACTTGTCGAAAAAGTTGAATTGTGTAAATTGAATGGAAATTTTTTTTATGTAGAAGCCGTTCGAGGTACATTATATAAAAGTGTTATGAAAATATTAACAATAACGGAAAAAAGTATTATGAAATTAGATGGCCGCTCGATGTATGAACGTACGAGGTGTATTATATAAAAGTTGTATGAAAATAGAAATAATAATGAAAAACAAGTATTATGAAATTTAATTCCGCTCGATATAGGAACTTGTCAAGAAAGATGATTTGTGAAGTTGAATGGAGATGATTTGTATGTAGAAGTCGTCCAAGGTGTATGACATAAAAGTGTTATGAAAATATTAACGATAAAGAAAAAAAGTATTATGAAATTAGATCGCCGCTCGATGTATGAACGTACGAGGTGTATTATATAAAAGTTGTATGAAAATAGTAATAATTATGAAAAGCAAAGTATTACGAAATTAGCTAAGTTCGGTGACTGGCCGGCAGAGGGCGCTAGTGTCTATGAAAAGGTGTTTAGTTTGTCGTCTCTCCGGCAGAGGGCGCTAGTGTCTATAAAAAGGTGTTTAGTTTGTTGTCTCTCCGGCAGAGGGCGCTAGTGTCTATAAAAAGGTGTTTAGTTTGTCGTCTCTCCGGCAGAGGGCGCTAGTGTCAATAAAACAGTGTTGAGTTCGGTGACTGGCCGGCAGAGGGCGCTAGTGTCTATAAAACCGTATTAAGTTTGGTGTCTGGTCGGCGGGATATAGGAACTTGTCGAAAAAGTTGAATTGTGTAAATTGAATGGAAATTTTTTTTATGTACAAGCCGTTCGAGGTATATTATATAAAAGTGTTATGAAAATATTAACAATAACGGAAAAAAGTATTATGAAATTAGATGGCCGCTCGATGTATGAACGTACGAGGTGTATTATATAAAAGTTGTATGAAAATAGTAATAATTATGAAAAGCAAAGTATTACGAAATTAGCTAAGTTCGGTGACTGGCCGGCAGAGGGCGCTAGTGTCTATAAAACGGTGTTTAGTTTGTCTTCTGGCCGGCAGAGGGCGCTAGTGTCTATTAAACCGTGTTAAGTTCGGTGACTGGCCGGCAGAGGGCGCTAGTGTCTATAATAAGGTGTTTAGTTTGTCGTCTCTCCGGCAGAGGGCGCTAGTGTCTATAAAACGGTGTTTAGTTTGTCGTCTCTCCGGCAGAGAGCGCTAGTGTCTATAAAACCGTGTTAAGTTCGGTGACTGGCCGGCAGAGGGCGCTAGTGTCTATAAAACTGTGTCAAGTTCGGTGACTGGCCGGCAGAGGGCGCTAGTGTCTATAAAAAGGTGTTTAGTTTGTCGTCTCTCCGGCAGAGGGCGCTAGTGTCTATAAAACCTTGTTCAGTTTGTCGTCTGGCCGGCAGAGGGCGCTAGTGTCTATAAAAAGGTGTTTAGTTTGTCGTCTTTCCGGCAGAGGGCGCTAGTATCTATAAAACCGTGTTCAGTTTGTCGTCTGGCCGGCAGAGGGCGCTAGTGTCTATAAAACTGTGTTTGGTTTGTCTTCTGGCCGGCAGAGGGCGCTAGTGTCTATAAAACAGTGTTAAGTTCGGTGACTGACCGGCAGAGGGCGCTAGTGTCTATAAAACCGTATTAAGTTTGGTGTCTGGTCGGCAGGATATAGGAACTTGTCGAAAAAGTTGAATTGTGTAAATTGAATGGAAATTTTTTTTATGTAGAAGCCGTTCGAGGTACATTATATAAAAGTGTTATGAAAATATTAACAATAACGGAAAAAAGTATTATGAAATTAGATGGCCGCTCGATGTATGAACGTACGAGGTGTATTATATAAAAGTTGTATGAAAATAGAAATAATAATGAAAAACAAGTATTATGAAATTTAATTCCGCTCGATATAGGAACTTGTCGAGAAAGATGATTTGTGAAGTTGAATGGAGATGTTTTGTATGTAGAAGTCGTCCGAGGTGTATGACATAAAAGTGTTATGAAAATATTAACGATAAAGAAAAAAAGTATTATGAAATTAGATCGCCGCTCGATGTATGAACGTACGTGGTGTATTATATAAAAGTTGTATGAAAATAGTAATAATTATGAAAAGCAAAGTATTACGAAATTAGCTAAGTTCGGTGACTGGCCGGCAGAGGGCGCTAGTGTCTATAAAACGGTGTTTAGTTTGTCTTCTGGCCGGCAGAGGGCGCTAGTGTCTATAAAACAGTGTTAAGTTCGGTGACTGGCCGGCAGAGGGCGCTAGTGTCTATAAAACCGTATTAAGTTTGGTGTCTGGTCGGCAGGATATAGGAACTTGTCGAAAAAGTTGAATTGTGTAAGTTGAATGGAAATTTTTTTTATGTAGAAGCCGTTCGAGGTATATTATATAAAAGTGTTATGAAAATATTAACAATAACGGAAAAAAGTATTATGAAATTAGATGGCCGCTCGATGTATGAACGTACGAGGTGTATTATATAAAAGTTGTATGAAAATAGTAATAATTATGAAAAGCAAAGTATTACGAAATTAGCTAAGTTCGGTGACTGGCCGGCAGAGGGCGCTAGTGTCTATAAAACGGTGTTTAGTTTGTCTTCTGGCCGGCAGAGGGCGCTAGTGTCTATTAAACCGTGTTAAGTTCGGTGACTGGCCGGCAGAGGGCGCTAGTGTCTATAAAAAGGTGTTTAGTTTGTCGTCTCTCCGGCAGAGGGCGCTAGTGTCTATAAAACGGTGTTTAGTTTGTCGTCTCCCCGGCAGAGAGCGCTAGTGTCTATTAAACCGTGTTAAGTTCGGTCACTGGCCGGCAGAGGGCGCTAGTGTCTATAAAAAGGTGTTTAGTTTGTCGTCTCTCCGGCAGAGGGCGCTAGTATCTATAAAACCGTGTTCAGTTTGTCGTCTGGCCGGCAGAGGGCGCTAGTGTCTATAAAACTGTGTTTGGTTTGTCTTCTGGCCGGCAGAGGGCGCTAGTGTCTATTAAACCGTGTTAAGTTCGGTAACTGGCCGGCAGAGGGCGCTAGTATCTATAAAACCGTGTTCAGTTTGTCGTCTCTCCGGCAGAGGGCGCTAGTGTCTATAAAACAGTGTTAAGTTCGGTGACTGGCCGGCAGAGGGCGCTAGTGTCTATAAAACCGTGTCAAGTTAGGTGACTGGCCGGCAGAGGGCGCTAGTGTCTATAAAAAGGTGTTTAGTTTGTCGTCTCTCCGGCAGAGGGCGCTAGTGTCTATAAAACCGTGTTCAGTTTGTCGTCTGGCCGGCAGAGGGCGCTAGTGTCTATTAAACCGTGTTAAGTTCGGTCACTGGCCGGCAGAGGGCGCTAGTGTCTATAAAAAGGTGTTTAGTTTGTCGTCTCTCCGGCAGAGGGCGCTAGTATCTATAAAACCGTGTTCAGTTTGTCGTCTGGCCGGCAGAGGGCGCTAGTGTCTATAAAACTGTGTTTGGTTTGTCTTCTGGCCGGCAGAGGGCGCTAGTGTCTATTAAACCGTGTTAAGTTCGGTAACTGGCCGGCAGAGGGCGCTAGTATCTATAAAACCGTGTTCAGTTTGTCGTCTCTCCGGCAGAGGGCGCTAGTGTCTATAAAACAGTGTTAAGTTCGGTGACTGGCCGGCAGAGGGCGCTAGTGTCTATATAACCGTATTAAGTTTGGTGTCTGGTCGGCAGGATATAGGAACTTGTCGAAAAAGTTGAATTGTGTAAATTGAATGGAAATTTTTTTTATGTAGAAGCCGTTCGAGGTATATTATATAAAAGTGTTATGAAAATATTAACAATAACGGAAAAAAGTATTATGAAATTAGATGGCCGCTCGATGTATGAACGTACGAGGTGTATTATATAAAAGTTGTATGAAAATAGAAATAATAATGAAAAACAAGTATTATGAAATTTAATTCCGCTCGATATAGGAACTTGTCAAGAAAGATGATTTGTGAAGTTGAATGGAGATGTTTTGTATGTAGAAGTCGTCCAAGGTGTATGACATAAAAGTGTTATGAAAATATTAACGATAAAGAAAAAAAGTATTATGAAATTAGATCGCCACTCGATGTATGAACGTACGAGGTGTATTATATAAAAGTTGTATGAAAATAGTAATAATTATGAAAAGCAAAGTATTACGAAATTAGCTAAGTTCGGTGACTGGCCGGCAGAGGGCGCTAGTGTCTATGAAAAGGTGTTTAGTTTGTCGTCTCTCCGGCAGAGGGCGCTAGTGTCTATAAAAAGGTGTTTAGTTTGTCGTCTCTCCGGCAGAGGGCGCTAGTGTCTATAAAAAGGTGTTTAGTTTGTCGTCTCTCCGGCAGAGGGCGCTAGTGTCGATAAAACAGTGTTGAGTTCGGTGACTGGCCGGCAGAGGGCGCTAGTGTCTATAAAACCGTATTAAGTTTGGTGTCTGGTCGGCGGGATATAGGAACTTGTCGAAAAAGTTGAATTGTGTAAATTGAATGGAAATTTTTTTTATGTACAAGCCGTTCGAGGTATATTATATAAAAGTGTTATGAAAATATTAACAATAACGGAAAAAAGTATTATGAAATTAGATGGCCGCTCGATGTATGAACGTACGAGGTGTATTATATAAAAGTTGTATGAAAATAGTAATAATTATGAAAAGCAAAGTATTACGAAATTAGCTAAGTTCGGTGACTGGCCGGCAGAGGGCGCTAGTGTCTATAAAACGGTGTTTAGTTTGTCTTCTGGCCGGCAGAGGGCGCTAGTGTCTATTAAACCGTGTTAAGTTCGGTGACTGGCCGGCAGAGGGCGCTAGTGTCTATAAAAAGGTGTTTAGTTTGTCGTCTCTCCGGCAGAGGGCGCTAGTGTCCATAAAAAGGTGTTTCGTTTGTCGTCTCTCCGGCAGAGGGCGCTAGTATCTATAAAACCGTGTTCAGTTTGTCGTCTGGCGGGCAGAGGGCGCTAGTGTCTATAAAACTGTGTTTGGTTTGTCTTCTGGCCGGCAGAGGGCGCTAGTGTCTATTAAACCGTGTTAAGTTCGGTAACTGGCCGGCAGAGGGCGCTAGTATCTATAAAACCGTGTTCAGTTTGTCGTCTCTCCGGCAGAGGGCGCTAGTGTCTATAAAACAGTGTTAAGTTCGGTGACTGACCGGCAGAGGGCGCTAGTGTCTATAAAACCGTATTAAGTTTGGTGTCTGGTCGGCAGAATATAGGAACTTGTCGAAAAAGTTGAATTGTGTAAATTGAATGGAAATTTTTTTTATGTAGAAGCCGTTCGAGGTATATTATATAAAAGTGTTATGAAAATATTAACAATAACGGAAAAAAGTATTATGAAATTAGATGGCCGCTCGATGTATGAACGTACGAGGTGTATTATATAAAAGTTGTATGAAAATAGAAATAATAATGAAAAACAAGTATTATGAAATTTAATTCCGCTCGATATAGGAACTTGTCGAGAAAGATGATTTGTGAAGTTGAATGGAGATGTTTTGTATGTAGAAGTCGTCCGAGGTGTATGACATAAAAGTGTTATGAAAATATTAACGATAAAGAAAAAAAGTATTATGAAATTAGATCGCCGCTCGATGTATGAACGTACGAGGTGTATTATATAAAAGTTGTATGAAAATAGTAATAATTATGAAAAGCAAAGTATTACGAAATTAGCTAAGTTCGGTGACTGGCCGGCAGAGGGCGCTAGTGTCTATAAAACGGTGTTTAGTTTGTCTTCTGGCCGGCAGAGGGCGCTAGTGTCTATTAAACCGTGTTAAGTTCGGTGACTGGCCGGCAGAGGGCGCTAGTGTCTATAAAAAGGTGTTTAGTTTGTCGTCTCTTCGGCAGAGGGCGCTAGTGTCTATAAGAAGGTGTTTAGTTTGTCGTCTCTCCGGCAGAGGGCGCTAGTGACTATAAAAAGGTGTTTAGTTTGTGGTCTCTCCGGCAGAGGGCGCTAGTGTCTATAAAACAGTGTTAAGTTCGGTGACTGGCCGGCAGAGGGCGCTAGTGTCTATAAAACCGTATTAAGTTTGGTGTCTGGTCGGCAGGATATAGGAACTTGTCGAAAAAGTTGAATTGTGTAAATTGAATGGAAATTTTTTTTATGTAGAAGCCGTTCGAGTTATATTATATAAAAGTGTTATGAAAATATTAACGATAAAGAAAAAAAGTATTATGAAATTAGATGGCCGCTCGATGTATGAACGTACGAGGTGTATTATATAAAAGTTGTATGAAAATAGTAATAATTATGAAAAGCAAAGTATTACGAAATTAGCTAAGTTCGGTGACTGGCCGGCAGAGGGCGCTAGTGTCTATAAAACGGTGTTTAGTTTGTCTTCTGGCCGGAAGAGGGCGCTAGTGTCTATTAAACCGTGTTAAGTTCGGTGACTGGCCGGCAGAGGGCGCTAGTGTCTATAATAAGGTGTTTAGTTTGTCGTCTCTCCGGCAGAGGGCGCTAGTGTCTATAAAACGGTGTTTAGTTTGTCGTCTCTCCGGCAGAGAGCGCTAGTGTCTATAAAACCGTGTTAAGTTCGGTGACTGGCCGGCAGAGGGCGCTAGTGTCTATAAAACCGTGTCAAGTTCGGTGACTGGCCGGCAGAGGGCGCTAGTGTCTATAAAAAGGTGTTTAGTTTGTCGTCTCTCCGGCAGAGGGCGCTAGTGTCTATAAAACCGTGTTCAGTTTGTCGTCTGGCCGGCAGAGGGCGCTAGTGTCTATTAAACCGTGTTAAGTTCGGTCACTGGCCAGCAAAGGGCGCTAGTGTCTATAAAAAGGTGTTTAGTTCGTCGTCTCTGGCAGAGGGCGCTAGTATCTATAAAACCGTGTTCAGTTTGTCGTCTGGCCGGCAGAGGGCGCTAGTGTCTATAAAACTGTGTTTGGTTTGTCTTCTGGCCGGCAGAGGGCGCTAGTGTCTATAAAACAGTGTTAAGTTCGTTGACTGACCGGCAGAGGGCGCTAGTGTCTATAAAACCGTATTAAGTTTGGTGTCTGGTCGGCAGGATATAGGAACTTGTCGAAAAAGTTGAATTGTGTAAATTGAATGGAAATTTTTTTTATGTAGAAGCCGTTCGAGGTACATTATATAAAAGTGTTATGAAAATATTAACAATAACGGAAAAAAGTATTATGAAATTAGATGGCCGCTCGATGTATGAACGTACGAGGTGTATTATATAAAAGTTGTATGAAAATAGAAATAATAATGAAAAACAAGTATTATGAAATTTAATTCCGCTCGATATAGGAACTTGTCGAGAAAGATGATTTGTGAAGTTGAATGGAGATGTTTTGTATGTAGAAGTCGTCCGAGGTGTATGACATAAAAGTGTTATGAAAATATTAACGATAAAGAAAAAAAGTATTATGAAATTAGATCGCCGCTCGATGTATGAACGTACGAGGTGTATTATATAAAAGTTGTATGAAAATAGTAATAATTATGAAAAGCAAAGTATTACGAAATTAGCTAAGTTCGGTGACTGGCCGGCAGAGGGCGCTAGTGTCTATAAAACGGTGTTTAGTTTGTCTTCTGGCCGGCAGAGGGCGCTAGTGTCTATAAAACCGTGTCAAGTTCGGTGACTGGCCGGCAGAGAGCGCTAGTGTCTATAAAACCGTGTTAAGTTTGGTGTCTGGTCGGCAGGATATAGGAACTTGTCGAAAAAGTTGAATTGTGTAAAATGAATGGAAATTTTTTTTATGTAGAAGCCGTTCGAGTTATATTATATAAAAGTGTTATGAAAATATTAACGATAAAGAAAAAAAGTATTATGAAATTAGATGGCCGCTCGATGTATGAACGTACGAGGTGTATTATATGAAAGTTGTATGAAAATAGTAATAATTATGAAAAGCAAAGTATTACGAAATTAGCTAAGTTCGGTGACTGGCCGGCAGAGGGCGCTAGTGTCTATAAAACGGTGTTTAGTTTGTCTTCTGGCCGGCAGAGGGCGCTAGTGTCTATTAAACCGTGTTAAGTTCGGTCACTGGCCGGCAGAGGGCGCTAGTGTCTATAAAAAGGTGTTTAGTTTGTCGTCTCTCCGGCAGAGGGCGCTAGTATCTATAAAACCGTGTTCAGTTTGTCGTCTGGCTGGCAGAGAGCGCAAGTGTCTATAAAACTGTGTTTGGTTTGTCTTCTGGCCGGCAGAGGGCGCTAGTGTCTATTAAACCGTGTTAAGTTCGGTAACTGGCCGGCAGAGGGCGCTAGTATCTATAAAACCGTGTTCAGTTTGTCGTCTCTCCGGCAGAGGGCGCTAGTGTCTATAAAACAGTGTTAAGTTCGGTGACTGATCGGCAGAGGGCGCTAGTGTCTATAAAACCGTATTAAGTTTGGTGTCTGGTCGGCAGGATATAGGAACTTGTCGAAAAAGTTGAATTGTGTAAATTGAATGGGAATTTTTTTTATGTAGAAGCCGTTCGAGGTATATTATATAAAAGTGTTATGAAAATATTAACAATAACGGAAAAAAGTATTATGAAATTAGATGGCCGCTCGATGTATGAACGTACGAGGTGTATTATATAAAAGTTGTATGAAAATAGTAATAATTATGAAAAGCAAAGTATTACGAAATTAGCTAAGTTCGGTGACTGGCCGGCAGAGGGCGCTAGTGTCTATAAAACGGTGTTTAGTTTGTCTTCTGGCCGGCAGAGGGCGCTAGTGTCTATTAAACCGTGTTAAGTTCGGTGACTGGCCGGCAGAGGGCGCTAGTGTCTATAAAAAGGTGTTTAGTTTGTCGTCTCTCCGGCAGAGGGCGCTAGTGTCTATAAGAAGGTGTTTAGTTTGTCGTCTCTCCGGCAGAGGGCGCTAGTGTCTATAAAAAGGTGTTTAGTTTGTGGTCTCTCCGGCAGAGGGCGCTAGTGTCTATAAAACAGTGTTAAGTTCGGTGACTGGCCGGCAGAGGGCGCTAGTGTCTATAAAACCGTATTAAGTTTGGTGTCTGGTCGGCAGGATATAGGAACTTGTCGAAAAAGTTGAATTGTGTAAATTGAATGGAAATTTTTTTTATGTAGAAGCCGTTCGAGGTATATTATATAAAAGTGTTATGAAAATATTAACAATAACGGAAAAAAGTATTATGAAATTAGATGGCCGCTCGATGTATGAACGTACGAGGTGTATTATATAAAAGTTGTATGAAAATAGAAATAATAATGAAAAACAAGTATTATGAAATTTAATTCCGCTCGATATAGGAACTTGTCGAGAAAGATGATTTGTGAAGTTGAATGGAGATGTTTTGTATGTAGAAGTCGTCCGAGGTGTATGACATAAAAGTGTTATGAAAATATTAACGATAAAGAAAAAAAGTATTATGAAATTAGATCGCCGCTCGATGTATGAACGTACGAGGTGTATTATATAAAAGTTGTATGAAAATAGTAATAATTATGAAAAGCAAAGTATTACGAAATTAGCTAAGTTCGGTGACTGGCCGGCAGAGGGCGCTAGTGTCTATAAAACGGTGTTTAGTTTGTCTTCTGGCCGGCAGAGGGCGCTAGTGTCTATTAAACCGTGTTAAGTTCGGTGACTGGCCGGCAGAGGGCGCTAGTGTCTATAAAAAGGTGTTTAGTTTGTCGTCTCTCCGGCAGAGGGCGCTAGTGTCTATAAGAAGGTGTTTAGTTTGTCGTCTCTCCGGCAGAGGGCGCTAGTGTCTATAAAAAGGTGTTTAGTTTGTGGTCTCTCCGGCAGAGGGCGCTAGTGTCTATAAAACAGTGTTAAGTTCGGTGACTGGCCGGCAGAGGGCGCTAGTGTCTATAAAACCGTGTTAAGTTTGGTGTCTGGTCGGCAGGATATAGGAACTTGTCGAAAAAGTTGAATTGTGTAAAATGAATGGAAATTTTTTTTATGTAGAAGCCGTTCGAGTTATATTATATAAAAGTGTTATGAAAATATTAACGATAAAGAAAAAAAGTATTATGAAATTAGATGGCCGCTCGATGTATGAACGTACGAGGTGTATTATATAAAAGTTGTATGAAAATAGTAATAATTATGAAAAGCAAAGTATTACGAAATTAGCTAAGTTCGGTGACTGGCCGGCAGAGGGCGCTAGTGTCTATAAAACGGTGTTTAGTTTGTCTTCTGGCCGGCAGAGGGCGCTAGTGTCTATTAAACCGTGTTAAGTTCGGTGACTGGCCGGCAGAGGGCGCTAGTGTCTATAAAAAGGTGTTTAGTTTGTCGTCTCTCCGGCAGAGGGCGCTAGTGTCTATAAAACGGTGTTTAGTTTGTCGTCTCTCCGGCAGAGAGCGCTAGTGTCTATAAAACCGTGTTAAGTTCGGTGACTGGCCGGCAGAGGGCGCTAGTGTCTATAAAACCGTGTCAAGTTCGGTGACTGGCCGGCAGAGGGCGCTAGTGTCTATAAAAAGGTGTTTAGTTTGTCGTCTCTCCGGCAGAGGGCGCTAGTGTCTATAAAACCGTGTTCAGTTTGTCGTCTGGCCGGCAGAGGGCGCTAGTGTCTATTAAACCGTGTTAAGTTCGGTCACTGGCCAGCAGAGGGCGCTAGTGTCTATAAAAAGGTGTTTAGTTTGTCGTCTCTCCGGCAGAGGGCGCTAGTATCTATAAAACCGTGTTCAGTTTGTCGTCTGGCCGGCAGAGGGCGCTAGTGTCTATAAAACTGTGTTTGGTTTGTCTTCTGGCCGGCAGAGGGCGCTAGTGTCTATTAAACCGTGTTAAGTTCGGTAACTGGCCGGCAGAGGGCGCTAGTGTCTATAAAACCGTATTAAGTTTGGTGTCTGGTCGGCAGGATATAGGAACTTGTCGAAAAAGTTGAATTGTGTAAATTGAATGGAAATTTTTTTTATGTAGAAGCCGTTCGAGGTACATTATATAAAAGTGTTATGAAAATATTAACAATAACGGAAAAAAGTATTATGAAATTAGATGGCCGCTCGATGTATGAACGTACGAGGTGTATTATATAAAAGTTGTATGAAAATAGAAATAATAATGAAAAACAAGTATTATGAAATTTAATTCCGCTCGATATAGGAACTTGTCGAGAAAGATGATTTGTGAAGTTGAATGGAGATGTTTTGTATGTAGAAGTCGTCCGAGGTGTATGACATAAAAGTGTTATGAAAATATTAACGATAAAGAAAAAAAGTATTATGAAATTAGATCGCCGCTCGATGTATGAACGTACGAGGTGTATTATATAAAAGTTGTATGAAAATAGTAATAATTATGAAAAGCAAAGTATTACGAAATTAGCTAAGTTCGGTGACTGGCCGGCAGAGGGCGCTAGTGTCTATAAAACGGTGTTTAGTTTGTCTTCTGGCCGGCAGAGGGCGCTAGTGTCTATAAAACCGTGTCAAGTTCGGTGACTGGCTGGCAGAGAACGCTAGTGTCTATAAAACCGTGTTAAGTTTGGTGTCTGGTCGGCAGGATATAGGAACTTGTCGAAAAAGTTGAATTGTGTAAAATGAATGGAAATTTTTTTTATGTAGAAGCCGTTCGAGTTATATTATATAAAAGTGTTATGAAAATATTAACGATAAAGAAAAAAAGTATTATGAAATTAGATGGCCGCTCGATGTATGAACGTACGAGGTGTATTATATGAAAGTTGTATGAAAATAGTAATAATTATGAAAAGCAAAGTATTACGAAATTAGCTAAGTTCGGTGACTGGCCGGCAGAGGGCGCTAGTGTCTATAAAACGGTGTTTAGTTTGTCTTCTGGCCGGCAGAGGGCGCTAGTGTCTATTAAACCGTGTTAAGTTCGGTCACTGGCCGGCAGAGGGCGCTAGTGTCTATAAAAAGGTGTTTAGTTTGTCGTCTCTCCGGCAGAGGGCGCTAGTATCTATAAAACCGTGTTCAGTTTGTCGTCTGGCCGGCAGAGGGCGCTAGTGTCTATAAAACTGTGTTTGGTTTGTCTTCTGGCCGGCAGAGGGCGCTAGTGTCTATTAAACCGTGTTAAGTTCGGTAACTGGCCGGCAGAGGGCGCTAGTATCTATGAAACCGTGTTCAGTTCGTCGTCTCTCCGGCAGAGGGCGCTAGTGTCTATAAAACAGTGTTAAGTTCGGTGACTGGCCGGCAGAGGGCGCTAGTGTCTATAAAACCGTATTAAGTTTGGTGTCTGGTCGGCAGGATATAGGAACTTTTCGAAAAAGTTGAATTGTGTAAATTGAATGGAAATTTTTTTTATGTAGAAGCCGTTCGAGGTATATTATATAAAAGTGTTATGAAAATATTAACAATAACGGAAAAAAGTATTATGAAATTAGATGGCCGCTCGATGTATGAACGTACGAGGTGTATTATATAAAAGTTGTATGAAAATAGTAATAATTATGAAAAGCAAAGTATTACGAAATTAGCTAAGTTCGGTGACTGGCCGGCAGAGGGCGCTAGTGTCTATAAAACGGTGTTTAGTTTGTCTTCTGGCCGGCAGAGGGCGCTAGTGTCTATTAAACCGTGTTAAGTTCGGTGACTGGCCGGCAGAGGGCGCTAGTGTCTATAAAAAGGTGTTTAGTTTGTCGTCTCTCCGGCAGAGGGCGCTAGTGTCTATAAAACGGTGTTTAGTTTGTCGTCTCTCCGGCAGAGAGCGCTAGTGTCTATAAAACCGTGTTAAGTTCGGTGACTGGCCGGCAGAAAGCGCTAGTGTCTATAAAACCGTGTCAAGTTAGGTGACTGGCCGGCAGAGGGCGCTAGTGTCTATAAAAAGGTGTTTAGTTTGTCGTCTCTCCGGCAGAGGGCGCTAGTGTCTATAAAACCGTGTTCAGTTTGTCGTCTGGCCGGCAGAGGGCGCTAGTGTCTATTAAACCGTGTTAAGTTCGGTCACTGGCCGGCAGAGGGCGCTAGTGTCTATAAAAAGGTGTTTAGTTTGTCGTCTCTCCGGCAGAGGGCGCTAGTATCTATAAAACCGTGTTCAGTTTGTCGTCTGGCCGGCAGAGGGCGCTAGTGTCTATAAAACTGTGTTTGGTTTGTCTTCTGGCCGGCAGAGGGCGCTAGTGTCTATTTAACCGTGTTAAGTTCGGTAACTGGCCGGCAGAGGGCGCTAGTATCTATAAAACCGTGTTCAGTTTGTCGTCTCTCCGGCAGAGGGCGCTAGTGTCTATAAAACAGTGTTAAGTTCGGTGACTGGCCGGCAGAGGGCGCTTGTGTCTATAAAACCGTATTAAGTTTGGTGTCTGGTCGGCAGGATATAGGAACTTGTCGAAAAAGTTGAATTGTGTAAATTGAATGGAAATTTTTTTTATGTAGAAGCCGTTCGAGGTATATTATATAAAAGTGTTATGAAAATATTAACAATAACGGAAAAAAGTATTATGAAATTAGATGGCCGCTCGATGTATGAACGTACGAGGTGTATTATATAAAAGTTGTATGAAAATAGAAATAATAATGAAAAACAAGTATTATGAAATTTAATTCCGCTCGATATAGGAACTTGTCGAGAAAGATGATTTGTGAAGTTGAATGGAGATGTTTTGTATGTAGAAGTCGTCCAAGGTGTATGACATAAAAGTGTTATGAAAATATTAACGATAAAGAAAAAAAGTATTATGAAATTAGATCGCCGCTCGATGTATGAACGTACGAGGTGTATTATATAAAAGTTGTATGAAAATAGTAATAATTATGAAAAGCAAAGTATTACGAAATTAGCTAAGTTCGGTGACTGGCCGGCAGAGGGCGCTAGTGTCTATGAAAAGGTGTTTAGTTTGTCGTCTCTCCGGCAGAGGGCGCTAGTGTCTATAAAAAGGTGTTTAGTTTGTCGTCTCTCCGGCAGAGGGCGCTAGTGTCTATAAAAAGGTGTTTAGTTTGTCGTCTCTCCGGCAGAGGGCGCTAGTGTCAATAAAACAGTGTTAAGTTCGGTGACTGGCCGGCAGAGGGCGCTAGTGTCTATAAAACCGTATTAAGTTTGGTGTCTGGTCGGCGGGATATGGGAACTTGTCGAAAAAGTTGAATTGTGTAAATTGAATGGAAATTTTTTTTATGTACAAGCCGTTCGAGGTATATTATATAAAAGTGTTATGAAAATATTAACAATAACGGAAAAAAGTATTATGAAATTAGATGGCCGCTCGATATATGAACGTACGAGGTGTATTATATAAAAGTTGTATGAAAATAGTAATAATTATGAAAAGCAAAGTATTACGAAATTAGCTAAGTTCGGTGACTGGCCGGCAGAGGGCGCTAGTGTCTATAAAACGGTGTTTAGTTTGTCTTCTGGCCGGCAGAGGGCGCTAGTGTCTATTAAACCGTGTTAAGTTCGGTGACTGGCCGGCAGAGGGCGCTAGTGTCTATAAAAAGGTGTTTAGTTTGTCGTCTCTCCGGCAGAGGGCGCTAGTGTCTATAAAACGGTGTTTAGTTTGTCGTCTCTCCGGCAGAGAGCGCTAGTGTCTATAAAACCGTGTTAAGTTCGCTGACTGGCCGGCAGAGGGCGCTAGTGTCTATAAAACCGTGTCAAGTTCGGTGACTGGCCGGCAGAGAGCGCTAGTGTCTATAAAACCGTGTTAAGTTTGGTGTCTGGTCGGCAGGATATAGGAACTTGTCGAAAAAGTTGAATTGTGTAAAATGAATGGAAATTTTTTTTATGTAGAAGCCGTTCGAGTTATATTATATAAAAGTGTTATGAAAATATTAACGATAAAGAAAAAAAGTATTATGAAATTAGATGGCCGCTCGATGTATGAACGTACGAGGTGTATTATATAAAAGTTGTATGAAAATAGTAATAATTATGAAAAGCAAAGTATTACGAAATTAGCTAAGTTCGGTGACTGGCCGGCAGAGGGCGCTAGTGTCTATAAAACGGTGTTTAGTTTGTCTTCTGGCCGGCAGAGGGCGCTAGTGTCTATTAAACCGTGTTAAGTTCGGTGACTGGCCGGCAGAGGGCGCTAGTGTCTATAAAAAGGTGTTTAGTTTGTCGTCTCTCCGGCAGAGGGCGCTAGTGTCTATAAGAAGGTGTTTAGTTTGTCGTCTCTCCGGCAGAGGGCGCTAGTGTCTATAAAAAGGTGTTTAGTTTGTCGTCTCTCCGGCAGAGGGCGCTAGTGTCTATAAAACCGTGTTCAGTTTGTCGTCTGGCCGGCAGAGGGCGCTAGTGTCTATTAAACCGTGTTAAGTTCGGTCACTGGCCGGCAGAGGGCGCTAGTATCTATAAAACCGTGTTCAGTTTGTCGTCTCTCCGGCAGAGGGCGCTAGTGTCTATAAAACAGTGTTAAGTTCGGTGACTGACCGGCAGAGGGCGCTAGTGTCTATAAAACCGTATTAAGTTTGGTGTCTGGTCGGCGAGATATAGGAACTTGTCGAAAAAGTTGAATTGTGTAAATTGAATGGAAATTTTTTTTATGTAGAAGCCGTTCGAGGTATATTATATAAAAGTGTTATGAAAATATTAACAATAACGGAAAAAAGTATTATGAAATTAGATGGCCGCTCGATGTATGAACGTACGAGGTGTATTATATAAAAGTTGTATGAAAATAGAAATAATAATGAAAAACAAGTATTATGAAATTTAATTTCGCTCGATATAAGAACTTGTCGAGAAAGATGATTTGTGAAGTTGAATGGAGATGTTTTGTATGTAGAAGTCGTCCGAGGTGTATGACATAAAAGTGTTATGAAAATATTAACGATAAAGAAAAAAAGTATTATGAAATTAGATCGCCGCTCGATGTATGAACGTACGAGGTGTATTATATAAAAGTTGTATGAAAATAGTAATAATTATGAAAAGCAAAGTATTACGAAATTAGCTAAGTTCGGTGACTGGCCGGCAGAGGGCGCTAGTGTCTATAAAACAGTGTTTAGTTTGTCTTCTGGCCGGCAGAGGGCGCTAGTGTCTATTAAACCGTGTTAAGTTCGGTGACTGGCCGGCAGAGGGCGCTAGTGTCTATAAAAAGGTGTTTAGTTTGTCGTCTCTCCGGCAGAGGGCGCTAGTGTCTATAAAACCGTGTCAAGTTCGGTGACTGGCCGGCAGAGGGCGCTAGTGTCTATAAAACGGTGTTTAGTTTGTCGTCTCTCCGGCAGAGAGCGCTAGTGTCTATAAAACCGTGTTAAGTTCGGTGACTGGCCGGCAGAGGGCGCTAGTGTCTATAAAACCGTGTCAAGTTCGGTGACTGGCCGGCAGAGAGCGCTAGTGTCTATAAAACCGTGTCAAGTTCGGTGACTGGCCGGCAGAGGGCGCTAGTGTCTATAAAAAGGTGTTTAGTTTGTCGTCTCTCCGGCAGAGGGCGCTAGTGTCTATAAAACCGTGTTCAGTTTGTCGTCTGGCCGGCAGAGGGCGCTAGTGTCTATTAAACCGTGTTAAGTTCGGTCACTGGCCAGCAGAGGGCGCTAGTGTCTATAAATAGGTGTTTAGTTTGTCGTCTCTCCGGCAGAGGGCGCTAGTATCTATAAAACCGTGTTCAGTTTGTCGTCTGGCCGGCAGAGGGCGCTAGTGTCTATAAAACTGTGTTTGGTTTGTCTTCTGGCCGGCAGAGGGCGCTAGTGTCTATAATACAGTGTTAAGTTCGGTGACTGACCGGCAGAGGGCGCTAGTGTCTATAAAACCGTATTAAGTTTGGTGTCTGGTCGGCAGGATATAGGAACTTGTCGAAAAAGTTGAATTGTGTAAATTGAATGGAAATTTTTTTTATGTAGAAGCCGTTCGAGGTACATTATATAAAAGTGTTATGAAAATATTAACAATAACGGAAAAAAGTATTATGAAATTAGATGGCCGCTCGATGTATGAACGTACGAGGTGTATTATATAAAAGTTGTATGAAAATAGAAATAATAATGAAAAACAAGTATTATGAAATTTAATTCCGCTCGATATAGGAACTTGTCGAGCGAGATGATTTGTGAAGTTGAATGGAGATGTTTTGTATGTAGAAGTCGTCCGAGGTGTATGACATAAAAGTGTTATGAAAATATTAACGATAAAGAAAAAAAGTATTATGAAATTAGATCGCCGCTCGATGTATGAACGTACGAGGTGTATTATATAAAAGTTGTATGAAAATAGTAATAATTATGAAAAGCAAAGTATTACGAAATTAGCTAAGTTCGGTGACTGGCCGGCAGAGCGCGCTAGTGTCTATAAAACGGTGTTTAGTTTGTCTTCTGGCCGGCAGAGGGCGCTAGTGTCTATTAAACCGTGTTAAGTTCGGTGACTGGCCGGCAGAGGGCGCTAGTGTCTATAAAAAGGTGTTTAGTTTGTCGTCTCTCCGCCAGAGGGCGCTAGTGTCTATAAAAAGGTGTTTAGTTTGTGGTCTCTCCGGCAGAGGGCGCTAGTGTCTATAAAACAGTGTTAAGTTCGGTGACTGGCCGGCAGAGGGCGCTAGTGTCTATAAAACCGTATTAAGTTTGGTGTCTGGTCGGCAGGATATAGGAACTTGTCGAAAAAGTTGAATTGTGTAAATTGAATGGAAATTTTTCTTATGTAGAAGCCGTTCGAGGTATATTATATAAAAGTGTTATGAAAATATTAACAATAACGGAAAAAGTATTATGAAATTAGATGGCCGCTCGATGTATGAACGTACGAGGTGTATTATATAAAAGTTGTATGAAAATAGTAATAATTATGAAAAGCAAAGTATTACGAAATTAGCTAAGTTCGGTGACTGGCCGGCAGAGGGCGCTAGTGTCTATAAAACGGTGTTTAGTTTGTCTTCTGGCCGGCAGAGGGCGCTAGTGTCTATTAAACCGTGTTAAGTTCGGTGACTGGCCGGCAGAGGGCGCTAGTGTCTATTAAACCGTGTTAAGTTCGGTGACTGGCCGGCAGAGGGCGCTAGTGTCTATAAAAAGGTGTTTAGTTTGTCGTCTCTCCGGCAGAGGGCGCTAGTGTCTATAAAACGGTGTTTAGTTTGTCGTCTCTCCGGCAGAGAGCGCTAGTGTCTATAAAACCGTGTTAAGTTCGGTGACTGGCCGGCAGAGGGCGCTAGTGTCTATAAAACCGTGTCAAGTTCGGTGACTGGCCGGCAGAGGGCGCTAGTGTCTATAAAAAGGTGTTTAGTTTGTCGTCTCTCCGGCAGAGGGCGCTAGTGTCTATAAAACCGTGTTCAGTTTGTCGTCTGGCCGGCAGAGGGCGCTAGTGTCTATTAAACCGTGTTAAGTTCGGTCACTGGCCAGCAGAGGGCGCTAGTGTCTATAAAACGGTGTTTAGTTTGTCGTCTCTCCGGCAGAGAGCGCTAGTGTCTATAAAACCGTGTTAAGTTCGGTGACTGGCCGGCAGAGGGCGCTAGTGTCTATAAAACCGTGTCAAGTTAGGTGACTGGCCGGCAGAGGGCGCTAGTGTCTATAAAAAGGTGTTTAGTTTGTCGTCTCTCCGGCAGAGGGCGCTAGTGTCTATAAAACCGTGTTCAGTTTGTCGTCTGGCCGGCAGAGGGCGCTAGTGTCTATTAAACCGTGTTAAGTTCGGTCACTGGCCGGCAGAGGGCGCTAGTGTCTATAAAAAGGTGTTTAGTTTGTCGTCTCTCCGGCAGAGGGCGCTAGTATCTATAAAACCGTGTTCAGTTTGTCGTCTGGCCGGCAGAGGGCGCTAGTGTCTATAAAACTGTGTTTGGTTTGTCTTCTGGCCGGCAGAGGGCGCTAGTGTCTATTAAACCGTGTTAAGTTCGGTAACTGGCCGGCAGAGGGCGCTAGTATCTATAAAACCGTGTTCAGTTTGTCGTCTCTCCGGCAGAGGGCGCTAGTGTCTATAAAACAGTGTTAAGTTTGGTGACTGGCCGGCAGAGGGCGCTAGTGTCTATAAAACCGTATTAAGTTTGGTGTCTGGTCGGCAGGATATAGGAACTTGTCGAAAAAGTTGAATTGTGTAAATTGAATGGAAATTTTTTTTATGTAGAAGCCGTTCGAGGTATATTATATAAAAGTGTTATGAAAATATTAACAATAACGGAAAAAAGTATTATGAAATTAGATGGCCGCTCGATGTATGAACGTACGAGGTGTATTATATAAAAGTTGTATGAAAATAGAAATAATAATGAAAAACAAGTATTATGAAATTTAATTCCGCTCGATATAGGAACTTGTCGAGAAAGATGATTTGTGAAGTTGAATGGAGATGTTTTGTATGTAGAAGTCGTCCAAGGTGTATGACATAAAAGTGTTATGAAAATATTAACGATAAAGAAAAAAAGTATTATGAAATTAGATCGCCGCTCGATGTATGAACGTACGAGGTGTATTATATAAAAGTTGTATGAAAATAGTAATAATTATGAAAAGCAAAGTATTACGAAATTAGCTAAGTTCGGTGACTGGCCGGCAGAGGGCGCTAGTGTCTATGAAAAGGTGTTTAGTTTGTCGTCTCTCCGGCAGAGGGCGCTAGTGTCTATAAAAAGGTGTTTAGTTTGTCGTCTCTCCGGCAGAGGGCGCTAGTGTCTATAAAAAGGTGTTTAGTTTGTCGTCTCTCCGGCAGAGGGCGCTAGTGTCTATAAAACGGTGTTTAGTTTGTCGTCTCTCCGGCAGAGAGCGCTAGTGTCTATAAAACCGTGTTAAGTTCGGTGACTGGCCGGCAGAGGGCGCTAGTGTCTATAAAACCGTGTCAAGTTCGGTGACTGGCCGGCAGAGAGCGCTAGTGTCTATAAAACCGTGTTAAGTTTGGTATCTGTTCGGCAGGATATAGGAACTTGTCGAAAAAGTTGAATTGTGTAAAATGAATGGAAATTTTTTTTATGTAGAAGCCGTTCGAGTTATATTATATAAAAGTGTTATGAAAATATTAACGATAAAGAAAAAAAGTATTATGAAATTAGATGGCCGCTCGATGTATGAACGTACGAGGTGTATTATATAAAAGTTGTATGAAAATAGTAATAATTATGAAAAGCAAAGTATTACGAAATTAGCTAAGTTCGGTGACTGGCCGGCAGAGGGCGCTAGTGTCTATAAAACGGTGTTTAGTTTGTCTTCTGGCCGGCAGAGGGCGCTAGTGTCTATTAAACCGTGTTAAGTTCGGTGACTGGCCGGCAGAGGGCGCTAGTGTCTATAAAAAGGTGTTTAGTTTGTCGTCTCTCCGGCAGAGGGCGCTAGTGTCTATAAAACGGTGTTTAGTTTGTCGTCTCTCCGGCAGAGAGCGCTAGTGTCTATAAAACCGTGTTAAGTTCGGTGACTGGCCAGCAGAGGGCGCTAGTGTCTATAAAACCGTGTCAAGTTCGGTGACTGGCCGGCAGAGGGCGCTAGTGTCTATAAAAAGGTGTTTAGTTTGTCGTCTCTCCGGCAGAGGGCGCTAGTGTCTATAAAACCGTGTTCAGTTTGTCGTCTGGCCGGCAGAGGGCGCTAGTGTCTATTAAACCGTGTTAAGTTCGGTCACTGGCCGGCAGAGGGCGCTAGTGTCTATAAAAAGGTGTTTAGTTTGTCGTCTCTCCGGCAGAGGGCGCTAGTATCTATAAAACCGTGTTCAGTTTGTCGTCTGGCCGGCAGAGGGCGCTAGTGTCTATAAAACTGTGTTTGGTTTGTCTTCTGGCCGGCAGAGGGCGCTAGTGTCTATTAAACCGTGTTAAGTTCGGTAACTGGCCGGCAGAGGGCGCTAGTATCTATAAAACCGTGTTCAGTTTGTCGTCTCTCCAGCAGAGGGCGCTAGTGTCTATAAAACAGTGTTAAGTTCGGTGACTGACCGGCAGAGGGCGCTAGTGTCTATAAAACCGTATTAAGTTTGGTGTCTGGTCGGCAGGATATAGGAACTTGTCGAAAAAGTTGAATTGTGTAAATTGAATGGAAATTTTTTTTATGTAGAAGCCGTTCGAGGTATATTATATAAAAGTGTTATGAAAATATTAACAATAACGGAAAAAAGTATTATGAAATTAGATGGCCGCTCGATGTATGAACGTACGAGGTGTATTATATAAAAGTTGTATGAAAATAGAAATAATAATGAAAAACAAGTATTATGAAATTTAATTCCGCTCGATATAGGAACTTGTCGAGAAAGATGATTTGTGGAGTTGAATGGAGATGTTTTGTATGTAGAAGTCGTCCGAGATGTATGACATAAAAGTGTTATGAAAATATTAACGATAAAGAAAAAAAGTATTATGAAATTAGATCGCCGCTCGATGTATGAACGTACGAGGTGTATTATATAAAAGTTGTATGAAAATAGTAATAATTATGAAAAGCAAAGTATTACGAAATTAGCTAAGTTCGGTGACTGGCCGGCAGAGGGCGCTAGTGTCTATGAAAAGGTGTTTAGTTTGTCGTCTCTCCGGCAGAGGGCGCTAGTGTCTATAAAAAGGTGTTTAGTTTGTCGTCTCTCCGGCAGAGGGCGCTAGTGTCTATAAAAAGGTGTTTAGTTTGTCGTCTCTCCGGCAGAGGGCGCTAGTGTCTATAAAACGGTGTTTAGTTTGTCGTCTCTCCGGCAGAGAGCGCTAGTGTCTATAAAACCGTGTTAAGTTCGGTGACTGGCCGGCAGAGGGCGCTAGTGTCTATAAAACCGTGTCAAGTTCGGTGACTGGCCGGCAGAGAGCGCTAGTGTCTATAAAACCGTGTTAAGTTTGGTATCTGTTCGGCAGGATATAGGAACTTGTCGAAAAAGTTGAATTGTGTAAAATGAATGGAAATTTTTTTTATGTAGAAGCCGTTCGAGTTATATTATATAAAAGTGTTATGAAAATATTAACGATAAAGAAAAAAAGTATTATGAAATAAGATGGCCGCTCGATGTATGAACGTACGAGGTGTATTATATAAAAGTTGTATGAAAATAGTAATAATTATGAAAAGCAAAGTATTACGAAATTAGCTAAGTTCGGTGACTGGCCGGCAGAGGGCGCTAGTGTCTATAAAACGGTGTTTAGTTTGTCTTCTGGCCGGCAGAGGGCGCTAGTGTCTATTAAACCGTGTTAAGTTCGGTGACTGGCCGGCAGAGGGCGCTAGTGTCTATAAAAAGGTGTTTAGTTTGTCGTCTCTCCGGCAGAGGGCGCTAGTGTCTATAAAACGGTGTTTAGTTTGTCGTCTCTCCGGCAGAGAGCGCTAGTGTCTATAAAACCGTGTTAAGTTCGGTGACTGGCCAGCAGAGGGCGCTAGTGTCTATAAAACCGTGTCAAGTTCGGTGACTGGCCGGCAGAGGGCGCTAGTGTCTATAAAAAGGTGTTTAGTTTGTCGTCTCTCCGGCAGAGGGCGCTAGTGTCTATAAAACCGTGTTCAGTTTGTCGTCTGGCCGGCAGAGGGCGCTAGTGTCTATTAAACCGTGTTAAGTTCGGTCACTGGCCGGCAGAGGGCGCTAGTGTCTATAAAAAGGTGTTTAGTTTGTCGTCTCTCCGGCAGAGGGCGCTAGTATCTATAAAACCGTGTTCAGTTTGTCGTCTGGCCGGCAGAGGGCGCTAGTGTCTATAAAACTGTGTTTGGTTTGTCTTCTGGCCGGCAGAGGGCGCTAGTGTCTATTAAACCGTGTTAAGTTCGGTAACTGGCCGGCAGAGGGCGCTAGTATCTATAAAACCGTGTTCAGTTTGTCGTCTCTCCAGCAGAGGGCGCTAGTGTCTATAAAACAGTGTTAAGTTCGGTGACTGACCGGCAGAGGGCGCTAGTGTCTATAAAACCGTATTAAGTTTGGTGTCTGGTCGGCAGGATATAGGAACTTGTCGAAAAAGTTGAATTGTGTAAATTGAATGGAAATTTTTTTTATGTAGAAGCCGTTCGAGGTATATTATATAAAAGTGTTATGAAAATATTAACAATAACGGAAAAAAGTATTATGAAATTAGATGGCCGCTCGATGTATGAACGTACGAGGTGTATTATATAAAAGTTGTATGAAAATAGAAATAATAATGAAAAACAAGTATTATGAAATTTAATTCCGCTCGATATAGGAACTTGTCGAGAAAGATGATTTGTGGAGTTGAATGGAGATGTTTTGTATGTAGAAGTCGTCCGAGATGTATGACATAAAAGTGTTATGAAAATATTAACGATAAAGAAAAAAAGTATTATGAAATTAGATCGCCGCTCGATGTATGAACGTACGAGGTGTATTATATAAAAGTTGTATGAAAATAGTAATAATTATGAAAAGCAAAGTATTACGAAATTAGCTAAGTTCGGTGACTGGCCGGCAGAGGGCGCTAGTGTCTATAAAATGGTGTTTAGTTTGTCTTCTGGCTGGCAGAGGGCGCTAGTGTCTATTAAACCGTGTTAAGTTCGGTGACTGGCCGGCAGAGGGCGCTAGTGTCTATAAAAAGGTGTTTAGTTTGTCGTCTCTCCGGCAGAGGGCGCTAGTGTCAATAAAACGGTGTTTAGTTTGTCGTCTCTCCTGCAGAGAGCGCTAGTGTCTATAAAACCGTGTTAAGTTCGGTGACTGGCCGGCAGAGGGCGCTAGTGTCTATAAAACCGTGTCAAGTTCGGTGACTGGCCGGCAGAGGGCGCTAGTGTCTATAAAAAGGTGTTTAGTTTGTCGTCTCTCCAGCAGAGGGCGCTAGTGTCTATAAAACCGTGTTCAGTTTGTCGTCTGGCCGGCAGAGGGCGCTAGTGTCTATTAAACCGTGTTAAGTTCGGTCACTGGCCGGCAGAGGGCGCTAGTGTCTATAAAAAGGTGTTAAGTTTGTCGTCTCTCCGGCAGAGGGCGCTAGTATCTATAAAACCGTGTTCAGTTTGTCGTCTGGCCGGCAGAGGGCGCTAGTGTCTATAAAACTGTGTTTGGTTTGTCTTCTGGCCGGCAGAGGGCGCTAGTGTCTATTAAACCGTGTTAAGTTCGGTAACTGGCCGGCAGAGGGCGCTAGTGTCTATAAAACCGTATTAAGATTTGTGTCTGGTCGGCAGGATATAGGAACTTGTCGAAAAAGTTGAATTGTGTAAATTGAATGGAAATTTTTTTTATGTAGAAGCCGTTCGAGGTATATTATATAAAAGTGTTATGAAAATATTAACAATAACGGAAAAAAGTATTATGAAATTAGATGGCCGCTCGATGTATGAACGTACGAGGTGTATCATATAAAAGTTGTATGAAAATAGAAATAATAATGAAAAACAAGTATTATGAAATTTAATTCCGCTCGATATAGGAACTTGTCGAGAAAGTTGATTTGTGAAGTTGAATGGAGATGTTTTGTATGTAGAAGTCGTCCGAGGTGTATGACATAAAAGTGTTATGAAAATATTAACGATAAAAAAAAAAAGTATTATGAAATTAGATCGCCGCTCGATGTATGAACGTACGAGGTGTATTATATAAAAGTTGTATGAAAATAGTAATAATTATGAAAAGCAAAGTATTACGAAATTAGCTAAGTTCGGTGACTGGCCGGCAGAGAGCGCTAGTGTCTATAAAACGGTGTTTAGTTTGTCTTCTGGCCGGCAGAGGGCGCTAGTGTCTATTAAACCATGTTAAGTTCGGTGACTGGCCGGCAGAGGGCGCTAGTGTCTATAAAACTGTGTTTGGTTTGTCTTCTGGCCGGCAGAGGGCGCTAGTGTCTATTAAACCGTGTTAAGTTCGGTAACTGGCCGGCAGAGGGCGCTAGTATCTATAAAACCGTGTTCAGTTTGTCGTCTCTCCGGCAGAGGGCGCTAGTGTCTATAAAAAGGTGTTTATTTTGTCGTCTCTCCGGCAGAGGGCGCTAGTGTCTATAAAAAGGTGTTTAGTTTGTCGTCTCTCCGGCAGAGGGCGCTAGTGTCTATAAAACAGTGTTAAGTTCGGTGACTGGCCGGCAAAGGGCGCTAGTGTCTATAAAACCGTATTAAGTTTGGTGTCTGGTCGGCAGGATATAGGAACTTGTCGAAAAAGTTGAATTGTGTAAATTGAATGGAAATTTTTTTTATGTACAAGCCGTTCGAGGTATATTATATAAAAGTGTTATGAAAATATTAACAATAACGGAAAAAAGTATTATGAAATTAGATGGCCGCTCGATGTATGAACGTACGAGGTGTATTATATAAAAGTTGTATGAAAATAGTAATAATTATGAAAAGCAAAGTATTACGAAATTAGCTAAGTTCGGTGACTGGCCGGCAGAGGGCGCTAGTGTCTATAAAACAGTGTTTAGTTTGTCTTCTGGCCGGCAGAGGGCGCTAGTGTCTATTAAACCGTGTTAAGTTCGGTGACTGGCCGGCAGAGGGCGCTAGTGTCTATAACAAGGTGTTTAGTTTGTCGTCTCTCCGGCAGAGGGCGCTAGTGTCTATAAAACGGTGTTTAGTTTGTCGTCTCTCCGGCAGAGAGCGCTAGTGTCTATAAAACCGTGTTAAGTTCGGTGACTGGCCGGCAGAGGGCGCTAGTGTCTATAAAACCGTGTCAAGTTCGGTGACTGGCCGGCAGAGAGCGCTAGTGTCTATAAAACCGTGTTAAGTTTGGTGTCTGGTCGGCAGGATATAGGAACTTGTCGAAAAAGTTGAATTGTGTAAAATGAATGGAAATTTTTTTTATGTAGAAGCCGTTCGAGTTATATTATATAAAAGTGTTATGAAAATATTAACGATAAAGAAAAAAAGTATTATGAAATTAGATGGCCGCTCGATGTATGAACGTACGAGGTGTATTATATAAAAGTTGTATGAAAATAGTAATAATTATGAAAAGCAAAATATTACGAAATTAGCTAAGTTCGGTGACTGGCCGGCAGAGGGCGCTAGTGTCTATAAAACGGTGTTTAGTTTGTCTTCTGGCCGGCAGAGGGCGCTAGTGTCTATTAAACCGTGTTAAGTTCGGTGACTGGCCGGCAGAGGGCGCTAGTGTCTATAAAAAGGTGTTTAGTTTGTCGTCTCTCCGGCAGAGGGCGCTAGTGTCTATAAAACGGTGTTTAGTTTGTCGTCTCTCCGGCAGAGAGCGCTAGTGTCTATAAAACCGTGTTAAGTTCGGTGACTGGCCGGCAGAGGGCGCTAGTGTCTATAAAACCGTGTCAAGTTCGGTGACTGGCCGGCAGAGGGCGCTAGTGTCTATAAAAAGGTGTTTAGTTTGTCGTCTCTCCAGCAGAGAGCGCTAGTGTCTATAAAACCGTGTTCAGTTTGTCGTCTGGCCGGCAGAGGGCGCTAGTGTCTATTAAACCGTGTTAAGTTCGGTCACTGGCCGGCAGAGGGCGCTAGTGTCTATAAAAAGGTGTTTAGTTTGTCGTCTATCCGGCAGAGGGCGCTAGTATCTATAAAACCGTGTTCAGTTTGTCGTCTGGCCGGCAGAGGGCGCTAGTGTCTATAAAACTGTGTTTGGTTTGTCTTCTGGCCGGCAGAGGGCGCTAGTGTCTATTAAACCGTGTTAAGTTCGGTAACTGGCCGGCAGAGGGCGCTAGTATCTATAAAACCGTGTTCAGTTTGTCGTCTCTCCGGCAGAGGGCGCTAGTGTCTATAAAAGAGTGTTAAGTTCGGTGACTGACCGGCAGAGGGCGCTAGTGTCTATAAAACCGTATTAAGTTTGGTGTCTGGTCGGCAGGATATAGGAACTTGTCGAAAAAGTTGAATTGTGTAAATTGAATGGAAATTTTTTCTATGTAGAAGCCGTTCGAGGTATATTATATAAAAGTGTTATGAAAATATTAACAATAACGGAAAAAAGTATTATGAAATTAGATGGCCGCTCGATGTATGAACGTACGAGGTGTATTATATAGAAGTTGTATGAAAATAGAAATAATAATGAAAAACAAGTATTATGAAATTTAATTCCGCTCGATATAGGAACTTGTCGAGAAAGATGATTTGTGAAGTTGAATGGAGATGTTTTGTATGTAGAAGTCGTCCGAGGTGTATGACATAAAAGTGTTATGAAAATATTAACGATAAAGAAAAAAAGTATTATGAAATTAGATCGCCGCTCGATGTATGAACGTACGAGGTGTATTATATAAAAGTTGTATGAAAATAGTAATAATTATGAAAAGCAAAGTATTACGAAATTAGCTAAGTTCGGTGACTGGCCGGCAGAGGGCGCTAGTGTCTATAAAACGGTGTTTAGTTTGTCTTCTGGCCGGCAGAGGGCGCTAGTGTCTATTAAACCGTGTTAAGTTCGGTGACTGGCCGGCAGAGGGCGCTAGTGTCTATAAAAAGGTGTTTAGTTTGTCGTCTCTCCGGCAGAGGGCGCTAGTGTCTATAAAACGGTGTTTAGTTTGTCGTCTCTCCGGCAGAGAGCGCTAGTGTCTATAAAACCGTGTTAAGTTCGGTGACTGGCCGGCAGAGGGCGCTAGTGTCTATAAAACCGTGTCAAGTTTGGTGACTGGCCGGCAGAGGGCGCTAGTGTCTATAAAAAGGTGTTTAGTTTGTCGTCTCTCCAGCAGAGGGCGCTAGTGTCTATAAAACCGTGTTCAGTTTGTCGTCTGGCCGGCAGAGGGCGCTAGTGTCTATTAAACCGTGTTAGGTTCGGTCACTGGCCGGCAGAGGGCGCTAGTGTCTATAAAAAGGTGTTTAGTTTGTCGTCTCTCCGGCAGAGGGCGCTAGTATCTATAAAACCGTGTTCAGTTTGTCGTCTGGCCGGCAGAGGGCGCTAGTGTCTATGAAACTGTGTTTGGTTTGTCTTCTGGCCGGCAGAGGGCGCTAGTGTCTATTAAACCGTGTTAAGTTCGGTAACTGGCCGGCAGAGGGCGCTAGTATCTATAAAACCGTGTTCAGTTTGTCGTCTCTCCGGCAGAGGGCGCTAGTGTCTATAAAACAGTGTTAAGTTCGGTGACTGGCCGGCAGAGGGCGCTAGTGTCTATAAAACCGTATTAAGTTTGGTGTCTGGTCGGCAGGATATAGGAACTTGTCGAAAAAGTTGAATTGTGTAAATTGAATGGAAATTTTTTTTATGTAGAAGCCGTTCGAGGTATATTATATAAAAGTGTTATGAAAATATTAACAATAACGGAAAAAAGTATTATGAAATTAGATGGCCGCTCGATGTATGAACGTACGAGGTGTATTATATAAAAGTTGTATGAAAATAGAAATAATAATGAAAAACAAGTATTATGAAATTTAATTCCGCTCGATATAGGAACTTGTCGAGATAGTTGATTTGTGAAGTTGAATGGAGATGTTTTGTATGTAGAAGTCGTCCAAGGTGTATGACATAAAAGTGTTATGAAAATATTAACAATAACGGAAAAAAGTATTATGAAATTAGATGGCCGCTCGATGTAAGAACGTACGAGGTGTATTATATAAAAGTTGTATGAAAATAGTAATAATTATGAAAAGCAAAGTATTACGAAATTAGCTAAGTTCGGTGACTGGCCGGCAGAGGGCGCTAGTGTCTATAAAACGGTGTTTAGTTTGTCTTCTGGCCGGCAGAGGGCGCTAGTGTCTATTAAACCGTGTTAAGTTCGGTGACTGGTCGGCAGAGGGCGCTAGTGTCTATAAAAAGGTGTTTAGTCTGTCGTCTCTCCGGCAGAGGGCGCTAGTGTCTATAAAACGGTGTTTAGTTTGTCGTCTCTTCGGCAGAGAGCGCTAGTGTCTATAAAACCGTGTTAAGTTCGGTGACTGGCCGGCAGAGGGCGCTAGTGTCTATAAAACCGTGTCAAGTTCGGTGACTGGCCGGCAGAGAGCGCTAGTGTCTATAAAACCGTGTTAAGTTTGGTGTCTGGTCGGCAGGATATAGGAACTTGTCGAAAAAGTTGAATTGTGTAAAATGAATGGAAATTTTTCTTATGTAGAAGCCGTTCGAGTTATATTATATAAAAGTGTTATGAAAATATTAACGATAAAGAAAAAAAGTATTATGAAATTAGATGGCCGCTCGATGTATGAACGTACGAGGTGTATTATATAAAAGTTGTATGAAAATAGTAATAATTATGAAAAGCAAAGTATTACGAAATTAGCTAAGTTCGGTGACTGGCCGGCAGAGGGCGCTAGTGTCTATAAAACCGTGTTAAGTTTGGCGTCTCTCCGGCAGAGGGCGCTAGTGTCTATAGAATCGTGTTAAGTTTGGTGTCTGGGCGGCAGGATATAGGAACTCGTCGAAAAAGATGAATTGTGAAAATTGAATGGAGATGTTTTGTATGTAGAAGCGGTTCGAGGTGTGTTATATGAAAGTTTTATGAAAATAGTAATAATGATGAATAACAAGTATTATGAAATTAGATTGCTCTCGATATAGGAACTTGATGAACAAAATTAACTGTGAAAATTGAAAGAGTTGTTTTGGATGTGGATTATATAAAAGTTGTATGAAAATATTAATAATGTCAAAAAATATGAATTGTGAAAATTGTATGGAGATAGATGTTTTGGATGTCTACATCCGTCCGAGGTGTTTTATATAAAAGTGTTGTGAAAATAGTAACAATAAAATTCCCACAGAAAAATAATCTTAACGGAAAAATGAATGTGTAATGGAAATAGGAACCATCGGTCCGACAAATGAGCTTACGAATCACTAAAAAAACTTATATAAAAAGTTTAACCGAAAAATTGTGTTATGAATCAATGAATAAAATAGAAGCCGTAACAATATAAGAAAATGTAATATTAACGGTAAAAGATGTATATAGAAAGTTGAAACGAAAAGAAGTGTGTGAAAAATGGAATTCTATCTAAAATATATAATGAGAAAACACGTCTCGAGTTTTGGATACATAATAGTATTGCTTGAAAGCCTTGAAAAAATGACATTAAATTGTTTCCAAAAAAAGAAGCTTTATGAAAATTTACTTATAAAAAATGCCGCTTCCGAAATACAACTATTAACAATAATAACAATATAGAGTATATATGTTGATGTTGTTTATTATTATTATTGTTGTTGTTGTATCATCGAAAACGGCATGTGTTATATCCAATAAAAACTGCTCTAATATATATTTTATATATATATATATTATATATATATATATTATATATATATATTATATATATATATATTATATATATATATTATATATATATATTATATATATATATATATATATATAAGTCGAAAACTAAAAACTTTTAGGAAATTTTACTTATAAAAAATGCCGTTTCACGAATACAACAACAACAACAACAACTCTCTACTATTAACAATATTAACAATATAATTTGTTAATATGTCGTTAGTATTGTTGTTGTGCGTGTAGTATATAAGAGAAAACGGCAATATTTATAAAAAGAAATTGCAAAAAAAGGGGCCTCGTCTAATCGACAAGACGAATCCCCAAGCTAAGGGCTGAGTCTCAATAGATCGCAGCGTGGAAACTGCTCTACCAGGTACAACACCCTGCCAGGTACGTAAGTCGTCTACAGACAATTCCGAGTTCCAACATCGAAATGATTGTTTTACCCATATTCGTCTATTAAAAGATCGTGTCGTACATAGCAAGGATCGATCCCACCGTCGACAAATGATCTTTTATAGATATAGGGCTCGTGCGACGACCGCAACAAAGCTACGATCGCCTAGTAAAGTCACATTGTTTTGAGCCTTTCGACTCTCGGAACTCCAAGAGATATCGTTGCCACCTTTGACTAGAAAGGATACGGCCTTAGAGGCGTTCAGGCATAATCCCACGGATGGTAGCTTCGCACCATTACCCGCTCGAGTAAGTGCGTCAACCAAATGTCCGAACCTGCGGTTCCTCTCGTACTGAGCAGGATTACTATCGCAACGACGAGTCATCCGTAGGGTAAAACTAACCTGTCTCACGACGGTCTAAACCCAGCTCACGTTCCCTTTAAACGGGTGAACTAGTTAGAAGCGGCCGCGACATCGCGGCTCCTCCTCGGAATATATCAAAGTTGAATATATTTGGAATTTGAATTTCATATTTCCTTCTATATATGAATACATATATATATATATATATATATATATATATAATAAATATAACTACATCGACTGATACCATAAATACCATGATAACTCTCGTAGTTTCGAATTTATTCAATTTTATACTCAGGGATGACAACAATATTCCGGAAATTTCTCGGTTTTGTGCCAAAATCTTGAAAATATGGGTTCGTCTAAAAGTTTTGGAAAACAGATCAAATATCATTAATTCGTCGCCGGAGATTCCAGAAAAAGTATTATTTTTTAGATTGGAAATATCTTTTTTACGAAAATTCAATTTTCATGGATTTTCACGGATTTTCCCCTTGTCAAATTTTTTTTTCCGAAAACTGACAATTTTTATCGAATCCCCATATAATTCAACCCCCATGTACGGAATTTGGTTGAAATCGGAGTCAAAATATTTTTCTCCATTTTTATTCCACAGGGGTACCCTTTGAAATGTCGAATTCCGTTGCAATAGCTCAACTTCAAAGGTCTATAACTCGCCTTGTATAATCAAGAGAGTAGATGTATATTTTTTCTATGATAGTACCTATGTTTTTCTTCCGATTTTTCCTTATTACCACGTTTCAGCTGCTAATGTGTAGACAATATGAATTTTTATGTGGATTTTTTTGAGAAAAAAACTTGTCTCGACTTTCACCCTGTATAATACGCGTATGTATGGGAATGAAGGATTGCAATGAGACCAATAAGTGAAATGAAGATTTTCTTAATTGATTGATGCCACAAAAAACATGATAACTTTCAAAGTTTCGAATTTATTCAATTTTATACTCAGGGATGACAACAAAATTCCGGAAATTTCTCAGTTTTGTGGCTAAATTTTTGAAAATATGGGATCGTCTAAAAGTATGGGGAAAAAGATCAAATATCATATATTCGTCGCCGGAGATTTCAGAAAAAGTATTATTTTTTAGATTGGAAATAACGTTTCTACGAAAATTCAATTTTCATGGATTTTCACGGATTTTTCCCTTGTCAAAATTTTTTTTCCTGAAAACTGACAATTTTCGTCGAATCCCCATATAATTCAACCCCCATGTACGGAATTTGGTTGAAATCGGAGTCAAAAGATTTTTCTCCATTTCTATTCCACAGGGGTACCCTTTGAAATGTCGAATTCCGTTGCAATAGCTCAAATTCAAAGGTCTATAACTCGCCTTGTATAATAAAGGGAGAGGAGGTATATTTTTTCTATGATAGCACCTATGGTCTTCTTCCGATTTTTTCTCATTACCACGTTTCAGCTGCTGATCTGTAGATAATATGAATTTTTATGTGGATTTTTTTGAGAAAAAAATTTGTCTCAAATTTCACCCTGTATAATACGCGTATGTTGGAGAATGTGGAATTGCAATGGAATTGAGGACAGACATTGAAGTTTTCTTAATCGATTTATACCATAAATAGCATGATAACTCTCATAATTTCTAATTTATTCAATTTTATACTCAGGGATGACAACAATATTCCGGAAATTTCTCGGTTTTGTGCCAAATTTTTGAAAATATGGGTTCGTCTAAAAGTATTGGGAAAAAGATCAAATATCATATATTCGTCGCCGGAGATTTCAGAAAAAGTATTATTTTTTAGATTGGAAATATCTTTT
>NW_026613965.1:147500-157500 GCF_026250575.1 Diorhabda carinulata
GTTCTTTTTTGGTAACCACACCATGTCTGCGGTCTTCCAAATGTTAGGAAAGTGTCCTTCTTGTAGGCATGCGTTATATAGTGATGTTAGTTCTTTGACGTTGTATTCGTTTGTTATGTTTATTATTTCTTTTGGTATATTGTCATTTGATGTCGCTTTTTTGTTTTTCATTATTGCTACTGTCCACTGTACCTCTTGTTCTGTAAAGATCGGGTCTTCGGGTGTCGTAAAGTCTCTGGTCATATTTTTTCTTTTTTCGGTTTGTAGTGGGGTGTCGTTTTGTATGTCGTCTGGGGGGAAGTACATTTCGTGTAAAGTCATTATTGTCTCCTCTCTTGTAGTTGTCCACGTTCCGTCCTGTTTTTCTATCGTTTTGAGTGAGTAGTCGGTTGTGGTCCCTGCTCTTAGTATTCTATATGCTGTTTCCCATGGATTATCCGGGTCATTGTCGGTGAGAAATTGGCGTAGTGAGTTTATTTTATTTCTTTTTATCTCTTTTTTGTATATTCTTCTTTGTTCTCTGTATATGTTTAGTTTAATTGCTCTTTCTATTGTGTTTTGTTCTTGTTGATATTGTTTTCGTTTCTTGTTCGTTTTCTGTCTTAGTCTGGTCAGCTCTTGGGTCCACCATATTTGAGTTTTTTTTCTTTTTTTCCTTTTTTCTTTTTTTAGCCCGTTTTCCATGATTTTAACGTAGTTGTTTTGGTATTTTTGCGCTGTACTTTCTACGTCGTGGAGCAGGGTCCAGTCAAGATTATCCGTGATTCTTTTAATTTTCTCGTTATCTGTGTTGTTAAAGTCATATTTTGTCTTGTTTGTTTTTTGTCGATCATATCTCATGTTTTGTCTTATGTTGTATGTTATATATGCGTGGTCGCTGAGTGTCTCCTCGTTATGTACGATCCAGTCCGTTAAGGTTATTTCCTTTGTAATAGTCAAGTCTACCCAGCTTTTCCCTCTGTTGCTAATAAATGTCGGTGGGCTGTCATGTGTGTTATTTATAAAGTAAGTTCTCGAAGTTATCCAGTCCAGTATGTCCTCTCCTCTGTCGTCATTTATATCTCCTCCCCATCCGGTGTTTTTGGCGTTGAAGTCTCCTGCCAGTATAAAGGGGTTTTTTATTTCCTCTATTTTCCTTCTGTGTCTATCTAGTCTTTTATTTCTATTGCCCCCTGGCTCGTCGTATATATTGATGATGTGTATTGTTGTGTCTTGTAATTGTATTTGGATGGTTGTGGTATTCTCGTCAGTCATAGAGGTGATCGTAATCGGTTTGTACACGGCCTTTGTGATTGTACATGTTTTGCTATGTTTATTGTGTCTCGTTATTATGTAGTTAGGAGGTGGCTTTATGTCGTGGAATGGCTCTTGTATTAGGATTATGTCGATGTCTTGTTCGTTACATGTTTGTAGCAGCTGGTCTGTCGCTCTTTTACCCTTTCGTTTAGTTTGTCGTCTCTCCGGCAGAGGGCGCTAGTGTCTATAAAAAGGTGTTTAGTTTGTCGTCTCTCCGGCAGAGGGCGCTAGTGTCTATAAAACAGTGTTAAGTTCGGTGACTGGCCGGCAAAGGGCGCTAGTGTCTATAAAACCGTATTAAGTTTGGTGTCTGGTCGGCAGGATATAGGAACTTGTCGAAAAAGTTGAATTGTGTAAATTGAATGGAAATTTTTTTTATGTACAAGCCGTTCGAGGTATATTATATAAAAGTGTTATGAAAATATTAACAATAACGGAAAAAAGTATTATGAAATTAGATGGCCGCTCGATGTATGAACGTACGAGGTGTATTATATAAAAGTTGTATGAAAATAGTAATAATTATGAAAAGCAAAATATTACGAAATTAGCTAAGTTCGGTGACTGGCCGGCAGAGGGCGCTAGTGTCTATAAAACGGTGTTTAGTTTGTCTTCTGGCCGGCAGAGGGCGCTAGTGTCTATTAAACCGTGTTAAGTTCGGTGACTGGCCGGCAGAGGGCGCTAGTGTCTATAAAAAGGTGTTTAGTTTGTCGTCTCTCCGGCAGAGGGCGCTAGTGTCTATAAAACGGTGTTTAGTTTGTCGTCTCTCCGGCAGAGAGCGCTAGTGTCTATAAAACCGTGTTAAGTTCGGTGACTGGCCGGCAGAGGGCGCTAGTGTCTATAAAACCGTGTCAAGTTCGGTGACTGGCCGGCAGAGGGCGCTAGTGTCTATAAAAAGGTGTTTAGTTTGTCGTCTCTCCAGCAGAGAGCGCTAGTGTCTATAAAACCGTGTTCAGTTTGTCGTCTGGCCGGCAGAGGGCGCTAGTGTCTATTAAACCGTGTTAAGTTCGGTCACTGGCCGGCAGAGGGCGCTAGTGTCTATAAAAAGGTGTTTAGTTTGTCGTCTATCCGGCAGAGGGCGCTAGTATCTATAAAACCGTGTTCAGTTTGTCGTCTGGCCGGCAGAGGGCGCTAGTGTCTATAAAACTGTGTTTGGTTTGTCTTCTGGCCGGCAGAGGGCGCTAGTGTCTATTAAACCGTGTTAAGTTCGGTAACTGGCCGGCAGAGGGCGCTAGTATCTATAAAACCGTGTTCAGTTTGTCGTCTCTCCGGCAGAGGGCGCTAGTGTCTATAAAAGAGTGTTAAGTTCGGTGACTGACCGGCAGAGGGCGCTAGTGTCTATAAAACCGTATTAAGTTTGGTGTCTGGTCGGCAGGATATAGGAACTTGTCGAAAAAGTTGAATTGTGTAAATTGAATGGAAATTTTTTCTATGTAGAAGCCGTTCGAGGTATATTATATAAAAGTGTTATGAAAATATTAACAATAACGGAAAAAAGTATTATGAAATTAGATGGCCGCTCGATGTATGAACGTACGAGGTGTATTATATAAAAGTTGTATGAAAATAGAAATAATAATGAAAAACAAGTATTATGAAATTTAATTCCGCTCGATATAGGAACTTGTCGAGAAAGATGATTTGTGAAGTTGAATGGAGATGTTTTGTATGTAGAAGTCGTCCGAGGTGTATGACATAAAAGTGTTATGAAAATATTAACGATAAAGAAAAAAAGTATTATGAAATTAGATCGCCGCTCGATGTATGAACGTACGAGGTGTATTATATAAAAGTTGTATGAAAATAGTAATAATTATGAAAAGCAAAGTATTACGAAATTAGCTAAGTTCGGTGACTGGCCGGCAGAGGGCGCTAGTGTCTATAAAACGGTGTTTAGTTTGTCTTCTGGCCGGCAGAGGGCGCTAGTGTCTATTAAACCGTGTTAAGTTCGGTGACTGGCCGGCAGAGGGCGCTAGTGTCTATAAAAAGGTGTTTAGTTTGTCGTCTCTCCGGCAGAGGGCGCTAGTGTCTATAAAACGGTGTTTAGTTTGTCGTCTCTCCGGCAGAGAGCGCTAGTGTCTATAAAACCGTGTTAAGTTCGGTGACTGGCCGGCAGAGGGCGCTAGTGTCTATAAAACCGTGTCAAGTTTGGTGACTGGCCGGCAGAGGGCGCTAGTGTCTATAAAAAGGTGTTTAGTTTGTCGTCTCTCCAGCAGAGGGCGCTAGTGTCTATAAAACCGTGTTCAGTTTGTCGTCTGGCCGGCAGAGGGCGCTAGTGTCTATTAAACCGTGTTAGGTTCGGTCACTGGCCGGCAGAGGGCGCTAGTGTCTATAAAAAGGTGTTTAGTTTGTCGTCTCTCCGGCAGAGGGCGCTAGTATCTATAAAACCGTGTTCAGTTTGTCGTCTGGCCGGCAGAGGGCGCTAGTGTCTATAAAACTGTGTTTGGTTTGTCTTCTGGCCGGCAGAGGGCGCTAGTGTCTATTAAACCGTGTTAAGTTCGGTAACTGGCCAGCAGAGGGCGCTAGTATCTATAAAACCGTGTTCAGTTTGTCGTCTCTCCGGCAGAGGGCGCTAGTGTCTATAAAACAGTGTTAAGTTCGGTGACTGGCCGGCAGAGGGCGCTAGTGTCTATAAAACCGTATTAAGTTTGGTGTCTGGTCGGCAGGATATAGGAACTTGTCGAAAAAGTTGAATTGTGTAAATTGAATGGAAATTTTTTTTATGTAGAAGCCGTTCGAGGTATATTATATAAAAGTGTTATGAAAATATTAACAATAACGGAAAAAAGTATTATGAAATTAGATGGCCGCTCGATGTATGAACGTACGAGGTGTATTATATAAAAGTTGTATGAAAATAGAAATAATAATGAAAAACAAGTATTATGAAATTTAATTCCGCTCGATATAGGAACTTGTCGAGATAGTTGATTTGTGAAGTTGAATGGAGATGTTTTGTATGTAGAAGTCGTCCAAGGTGTATGACATAAAAGTGTTATGAAAATATTAACGATAAAGAAAAAAAGTATTATGAAATTAGATCGCCGCTCGATGTATGAACGTACGAGGTGTATTATATAAAAGTTGTATGAAAATAGTAATAATTATGAAAAGCAAAGTATTACGAAATTAGCTAAGTTCGGTGACTGGCCGGCAGAGGGCGCTAGTGTCTATAAAACGGTGTTTAGTTTGTCTTCTGGCCGGCAGAGGGCGCTAGTGTCTATTAAACCGTGTTAAGTTCGGTGACTGGCCGGCAGAGGGCGCTAGTGTCTATAAAAAGGTGTTTAGTTTGTCGTCTCTCCGGCAGAGGGCGCTAGTGTCTATAAAACGGTGTTTAGTTTGTCGTCTCTCCGGCAGAGAGCGCTAGTGTCTATAAAACCGTGTTAAGTTCGGTGACTGGCCGGCAGAGGGCGCTAGTGTCTATAAAACCGTGTCAAGTTTGGTGACTGGCCGGCAGAGGGCGCTAGTGTCTATAAAAAGGTGTTTAGTTTGTCGTCTCTCCAGCAGAGGGCGCTAGTGTCTATAAAACCGTGTTCAGTTTGTCGTCTGGCCGGCAGAGGGCGCTAGTGTCTATTAAACCGTGTTAGGTTCGGTCACTGGCCGGCAGAGGGCGCTAGTGTCTATAAAAAGGTGTTTAGTTTGTCGTCTCTCCGGCAGAGGGCGCTAGTATCTATAAAACCGTGTTCAGTTTGTCGTCTGGCCGGCAGAGGGCGCTAGTGTCTATAAAACTGTGTTTGGTTTGTCTTCTGGCCGGCAGAGGGCGCTAGTGTCTATTAAACCGTGTTAAGTTCGGTAACTGGCCAGCAGAGGGCGCTAGTATCTATAAAACCGTGTTCAGTTTGTCGTCTCTCCGGCAGAGGGCGCTAGTGTCTATAAAACAGTGTTAAGTTCGGTGACTGGCCGGCAGAGGGCGCTAGTGTCTATAAAACCGTATTAAGTTTGGTGTCTGGTCGGCAGGATATAGGAACTTGTCGAAAAAGTTGAATTGTGTAAATTGAATGGAAATTTTTTTTATGTAGAAGCCGTTCGAGGTATATTATATAAAAGTGTTATGAAAATATTAACAATAACGGAAAAAAGTATTATGAAATTAGATGGCCGCTCGATGTATGAACGTACGAGGTGTATTATATAAAAGTTGTATGAAAATAGAAATAATAATGAAAAACAAGTATTATGAAATTTAATTCCGCTCGATATAGGAACTTGTCGAGATAGTTGATTTGTGAAGTTGAATGGAGATGTTTTGTATGTAGAAGTCGTCCAAGGTGTATGACATAAAAGTGTTATGAAAATATTAACAATAACGGAAAAAAGTATTATGAAATTAGATGGCCGCTCGATGTAAGAACGTACGAGGTGTATTATATAAAAGTTGTATGAAAATAGTAATAATTATGAAAAGCAAAGTATTACGAAATTAGCTAAGTTCGGTGACTGGCCGGCAGAGGGCGCTAGTGTCTATAAAACGGTGTTTAGTTTGTCTTCTGGCCGGCAGAGGGCGCTAGTGTCTATTAAACCGTGTTAAGTTCGGTGACTGGTCGGCAGAGGGCGCTAGTGTCTATAAAAAGGTGTTTAGTTTGTCGTCTCTTCGGCAGAGAGCGCTAGTGTCTATAAAACCGTGTTAAGTTCGGTGACTGGCCGGCAGAGGGCGCTAGTGTCTATAAAACCGTGTCAAGTTCGGTGACTGGCCGGCAGAGAGCGCTAGTGTCTATAAAACCGTGTTAAGTTTGGTGTCTGGTCGGCAGGATATAGGAACTTGTCGAAAAAGTTGAATTGTGTAAAATGAATGGAAATTTTTCTTATGTAGAAGCCGTTCGAGTTATATTATATAAAAGTGTTATGAAAATATTAACGATAAAGAAAAAAAGTATTATGAAATTAGATGGCCGCTCGATGTATGAACGTACGAGGTGTATTATATAAAAGTTGTATGAAAATAGTAATAATTATGAAAAGCAAAGTATTACGAAATTAGCTAAGTTCGGTGACTGGCCGGCAGAGGGCGCTAGTGTCTATAAAACCGTGTTAAGTTTGGCGTCTCTCCGGCAGAGGGCGCTAGTGTCTATAGAATCGTGTTAAGTTTGGTGTCTGGGCGGCAGGATATAGGAACTCGTCGAAAAAGATGAATTGTGAAAATTGAATGGAGATGTTTTGTATGTAGAAGCGGTTCGAGGTGTGTTATATGAAAGTTTTATGAAAATAGTAATAATGATGAATAACAAGTATTATGAAATTAGATTGCTCTCGATATAGGAACTTGATGAACAAAATTAACTGTGAAAATTGAAAGAGTTGTTTTGGATGTGGATTATATAAAAGTTGTATGAAAATATTAATAATGTCAAAAAATATGAATTGTGAAAATTGTATGGAGATAGATGTTTTGGATGTCTACATCCGTCCGAGGTGTTTTATATAGAAGTGTTGTGAAAATAGTAACAATAAAATTCCCACAGAAAAATAATCTTAACGGAAAAATGAATGTGTAATGGAAATAGGAACCATCGGTCCGACAAATGAGCTTACGAATCACTAAAAAAACTTATATAAAAAGTTTAACCGAAAAATTGTGTTATGAATCAATGAATAAAATAGAAGCCGTAACAATATAAGAAAATGTAATATTAACGGTAAAAGATGTATATAGAAAGTTGAAACGAAAAGAAGTGTGTGAAAAATGGAATTCTATCTAAAATATATAATGAGAAAACACGTCTCGAGTTTTGGATACATAATAGTATTGCTTGAAAGCCTTGAAAAAATGACATTAAATTGTTTCCAAAAAAAGAAGCTTTATGAAAATTTACTTATAAAAAATGCCGCTTCCGAAATACAACTATTAACAATAATAACAATATAGAGTATATATGTTGATGTTGTTTATTATTATTATTGTTGTTGTTGTATTATCGAAAACGGCATGTGTTATATCCAATAAAAACTGCTCTAATATATATTTTATATATATATATATTATATATATATATATTATATATATATATATTATATATATATATTATATATATATATATATATATATATATAAGTCGAAAACTAAAAACTTTTAGGAAATTTTACTTATAAAAAATGCCGTTTCACGAATACAACAACAACAACAACAACTCTCTACTATTAACAATATTAACAATATAATTTGTTAATATGTCGTTAGTATTGTTGTTGTGCGTGTAGTATATAAGAGAAAACGGCAATATTTATAAAAAGAAATTGCAAAAAAAGGGGCCTCGTCTAATCGACAAGACGAATCCCCAAGCTAAGGGCTGAGTCTCAATAGATCGCAGCGTGGAAACTGCTCTACCAGGTACAACACCCTGCCAGGTACGTAAGTCGTCTACAGACAATTCCGAGTTCCAACATCGAAATGATTGTTTTACCCATATTCGTCTATTAAAAGATCGTGTCGTACATAGCAAGGATCGATCCCACCGTCGACAAATGATCTTTTATAGATATAGGGCTCGTGCGACGACCGCAACAAAGCTACGATCGCCTAGTAAAGTCACATTGTTTTGAGCCTTTCGACTCTCGGAACTCCAAGAGATATCGTTGCCACCTTTGACTAGAAAGGATACGGCCTTAGAGGCGTTCAGGCATAATCCCACGGATGGTAGCTTCGCACCATTACCCGCTCGAGTAAGTGCGTCAACCAAATGTCCGAACCTGCGGTTCCTCTCGTACTGAGCAGGATTACTATCGCAACGACGAGTCATCCGTAGGGTAAAACTAACCTGTCTCACGACGGTCTAAACCCAGCTCACGTTCCCTTTAAACGGGTGAACTAGTTAGAAGCGGCCGCGACATCGCGGCTCCTCCTCGGAATATATCAAAGTTGAATATATTTGGAATTTGAATTTCATATTTCCTTCTATATATGAATACATATATATATATATATATATATATATATATAATAAATATAACTACATCGACTGATACCATAAATACCATGATAACTCTCGTAGTTTCGAATTTATTCAATTTTATACTCAGGGATGACAACAATATTCCGGAAATTTCTCGGTTTTGTGCCAAAATCTTGAAAATATGGGTTCGTCTAAAAGTTTTGGAAAACAGATCAAATATCATTAATTCGTCGCCGGAGATTCCAGAAAAAGTATTATTTTTTAGATTGGAAATATCTTTTTTACGAAAATTCAATTTTCATGGATTTTCACGGATTTTCCCCTTGTCAAATTTTTTTTTCCGAAAACTGACAATTTTTATCGAATCCCCATATAATTCAACCCCCATGTACGGAATTTGGTTGAAATCGGAGTCAAAATATTTTTCTCCATTTTTATTCCACAGGGGTACCCTTTGAAATGTCGAATTCCGTTGCAATAGCTCAACTTCAAAGGTCTATAACTCGCCTTGTATAATCAAGAGAGTAGATGTATATTTTTTCTATGATAGTACCTATGTTTTTCTTCCGATTTTTCCTTATTACCACGTTTCAGCTGCTAATGTGTAGACAATATGAATTTTTATGTGGATTTTTTTGAGAAAAAAACTTGTCTCGACTTTCACCCTGTATAATACGCGTATGTATGGGAATGAAGGATTGCAATGAGACCAATAAGTGAAATGAAGATTTTCTTAATTGATTGATGCCACAAAAAACATGATAACTTTCAAAGTTTCGAATTTATTCAATTTTATACTCAGGGATGACAACAAAATTCCGGAAATTTCTCAGTTTTGTGGCTAAATTTTTGAAAATATGGGATCGTCTAAAAGTATGGGGAAAAAGATCAAATATCATATATTCGTCGCCGGAGATTTCAGAAAAAGTATTATTTTTTAGATTGGAAATAACGTTTCTACGAAAATTCAATTTTCATGGATTTTCACGGATTTTTCCCTTGTCAAAATTTTTTTTCCTGAAAACTGACAATTTTCGTCGAATCCCCATATAATTCAACCCCCATGTACGGAATTTGGTTGAAATCGGAGTCAAAAGATTTTTCTCCATTTCTATTCCACAGGGGTACCCTTTGAAATGTCGAATTCCGTTGCAATAGCTCAAATTCAAAGGTCTATAACTCGCCTTGTATAATAAAGGGAGAGGAGGTATATTTTTTCTATGATAGCACCTATGGTCTTCTTCCGATTTTTTCTCATTACCACGTTTCAGCTGCTGATCTGTAGATAATATGAATTTTTATGTGGATTTTTTTGAGAAAAAAATTTGTCTCAAATTTCACCCTGTATAATACGCGTATGTTGGAGAATGTGGAATTGCAATGGAATTGAGGACAGACATTGAAGTTTTCTTAATCGATTTATACCATAAATAGCATGATAACTCTCATAATTTCTAATTTATTCAATTTTATACTCAGGGATGACAACAATATTCCGGAAATTTCTCGGTTTTGTGCCAAATTTTTGAAAATATGGGTTCGTCTAAAAGTATTGGGAAAAAGATCAAATATCATATATTCGTCGCCGGAGATTTCAGAAAAAGTATTATTTTTTAGATTGGAAATATCTTTTTTTACGAAAATTCAATTTTCATGGATTTTTCCCTTGTTATAATTTTTTTAACGAAAACTGACATCTCTTGTCGAATCCCCATATCATTTAACCCCCATGTACGAAATTTGGTTGAAATCGGAGCCAAAAGATTAAGAAAAAAATTACAATGATTAATCGACTCATTATTTTCAGCTCAATGGAT
>NW_026613965.1:162500-163551 GCF_026250575.1 Diorhabda carinulata
CACTGTACCTCTTGTTCTGTAAAGATCGGGTCTTCGGGTGTCGTAAAGTCTCTGGTCATATTTTTTCTTTTTTCGGTTTGTAGTGGGGTGTCGTTTTGTATGTCGTCTGGGGGGAAGTACATTTCGTGTAAAGTCATTATTGTCTCCTCTCTTGTAGTTGTCCACGTTCCGTCCTGTTTTTCTATCGTTTTGAGTGAGTAGTCGGTTGTGGTCCCTGCTCTTAGTATTCTATATGCTGTTTCCCATGGATTATCCGGGTCATTGTCGGTGAGAAATTGGCGTAGTGAGTTTATTTTATTTCTTTTTATCTCTTTTTTGTATATTCTTCTTTGTTCTCTGTATATGTTTAGTTTAATTGCTCTTTCTATTGTGTTTTGTTCTTGTTGATATTGTTTTCGTTTCTTGTTTCTTGTTCGTTTTCTGTCTTAGTCTGGTCAGCTCTTGGGTCCACCATATTTGAGTTTTTTTTCTTTTTTTCCTTTTTTCTTTTTTTAGCCCGTTTTCCATGATTTTAACGTAGTTGTTTTGGTATTTTTGCGCTGTACTTTCTACGTCGTGGAGCAGGGTCCAGTCAAGATTATCCGTGATTCTTTTAATTTTCTCGTTATCTGTGTTGTTAAAGTCATATTTTGTCTTGTTTGTTTTTTGTCGATCATATCTCATGTTTTGTCTTATGTTGTATGTTATATATGCGTGGTCGCTGAGTGTCTCCTCGTTATGTACGATCCAGTCCGTTAAGGTTATTTCCTTTGTAATAGTCAAGTCTACCCAGCTTTTCCCTCTGTTGCTAATAAATGTCGGTGGGCTGTCATGTGTGTTATTTATAAAGTAAGTTCTCGAAGTTATCCAGTCCAGTATGTCCTCTCCTCTGTCGTCATTTATGTCTCCTCCCCATCCGGTGTTTTTGGCGTTGAAGTCTCCTGCCAGTATAAAGGGGTTTTTTATTTCCTCTATTTTCCTTCTGTGTCTATCTAGTCTTTTATTTCTATTGCCCCCTGGCTCGTCGTATATATTGATGATGTGTATTGTTGTGTCTTGTAATTGTATTTGG